>NC_138295.1:90965000-91030000 GCF_965601325.2 Salmo salar
CCTTGTGAAGATGCTGAAGGAAACGGGTACAAAAGTATCTATATCCACAGTAAAACGAGTCCTATAGCGACATAACCTGAAAGGCCGCTCAGCAAGGAAGAAGCCACTGCTCCAAAACCGCCATAAAAAAGCCAGACTACGGTTTGCAACTGCACATGGGGACAAAGATCGTCCTCTAGTCTGATGAAACAAAAATAGAACTGTTTGGCCATAATGACCATCGTGATGTTTGGAGGAAAAAGGGGGAGGCTTGCACGCCGAAGAATACCATCCCAACTGTGAAGCACGGGGGTGGCAGCATCATGTTGTGGGGGTGCTTTGCTGCAGGAGGGACTGGTGTACTTCACAAAATAGACTGCATCATGAGGAAGGAAAATGATGTGGATATATTGAAGCAACATCTCAAGACATCAGTCAGGAAGTTAAAGCTTGGTTTCAAATGGGTCTTCCAAATGTACAATGACCCCAAGCATACTTCCAAAGTTGTGGCAAAATGGCTTAAGGACAACAAAGTCAATGTATTGGAATGGCCATCACAAAGCCCTGACCTCAATCCTATAGAAAATTTGTAGGCAGAACTGAAAAAGTGTCTACGAGCAAGGAGGCCTACAAACCTGACTCAGTTACACCAGCTCTGTCAGGAGGAATGGACCAAAATTCACCCAACTTATTGTGGGAAGCTTGTGGAAGGCTACCCGAAACGTTTGACCCAAGTTAAACAATTTAAAGGCAATGCTACCATGTACTAATTGAGTGTATGTAAACTTCTGACCCACTGGGAATGTGATGGAAGAAATAAAAGCTGAAATAAATCATTCTCTCTACTATTAGTCTGACATGTCACATTCTTAAAATAAAGTGGTGATCCTAACTGACCTAAAACAGGGAATTTTTCCTTGGATTAAGTGTCAGGAATTGTGAAAAACTGAGTTTAAATGTATTTGGCTAAGGTGTATGTAAACTTCCGACTTCAACTGTACACACACACACACACCCTTTAAACCCCCTATGCTTCTTTGAAACCCCTCTTTGAGACCCTCTTTCAAAGTCACTGAGATCAGTTCTTGTAGCCAAAATAATAGGCAACTTAATTAACTCTGGAACCACATCTGTGTTGAAGCACTTGCTTTCAATGTACTTGGTATCCATCATTTACTCAAGTGTTTCCTTTATTTAGCCAGTTACCTTTATGTTTAGCTGAAAATTAGTTTCCCCCCATAGATTAGCTAGCTAGACAAGATGGATATATTTCCCCCATAGAGTAGCTAGCTAGACGGATGGATCTATTTCCCCCCATAGAGTAGCTAGCTAGACTACATGATGCTATTTATCCTCATAGAGTAGCTAGCTAGACAAGATGGATCTATTTCCCCCATAGAGTAGCTAGCTGGACAACATGGATCTATTTCCCCCATAGAGTAGCTAGCTGGACAACATGGATCTATTTCCCCCATAGAGTAGCTAGCTAGACTACATGGTGTTATTTCCCCCCATAGAGTAGCTAGCTAGACTACATGGTGCTATTTCCCCTCATAGAGTAGCTAGCTAGACTACATGGTGCTATTTCTCCTCATAGAGTAGCTAGCTAGACTACATGGTGCTATTTCTCCTCATAGAGTAGCTAGCTAGACTACATGGTGCTATTTCTCCTCATAGAGTAGCTAGCTAGACTACATGGTGTTATTTCCCCCCCATAGAGTAGCTAGCTAGACTACATGGTGCTATTTCTCCTCATAGAGTAGCTAGCTAGACTACATGGTGCTATTTCTCCTCATAGAGTAGCTAGCTAGACTACATGGTGTTATTTCCCCCATAGAGTAGCTAGCTAGACTACATGGTGCTATTTCCCCCCATAGAGTAGCTAGCTAGACTACATGGTGCTATTTCCGCAATAGAGTAGCTAGCTAGACTACATGGTGTTATTTCCCCCCCATAGAGTAGCTAGCTAGACTACATGGTGCTATTTCCGCTATAGAGTAGCTAGCTAGACTACATGGTGTTATTTCCCCCCATAGAGTAGCTAGCTAGACTACATGGTGCTATTTCTCCTCATAGAGTAGCTAGCTAGACTACATGGTGCTATTTCTCCTCATAGAGTAGCTAGCTAGACTACATGGTGTTATTTCCCCCCATAGAGTAGCTAGCTAGACTACATGGTGCTATTTCCGCTATAGAGTAGCTAGCTAGACTACATGGTGCTATTTCCCCCCATAGAGTAGCTAGCTAGACAACATGGTGTTATTTCCCCCCCATAGAGTAGCTAGCTAGACTACATGGTGTTATTTCCCCCCATAGAGTAGCTAGCTAGACTACATGGTGCTATTTCCGCTATAGAGTAGCTAGCTAGACAACATGGTGTTATTTCCCCCCATAGAGTAGCTAGCTAGACTACATGGTGCTATTTCTCCTCATAGAGTAGCTAGCTAGACTACATGGTGCTATTTCTCCTCATAGAGTAGCTAGCTAGACTACATGGTGTTATTTCTCCTCATAGAGTAGCTAGCTAGACTACATGGTGCTATTTCCGCAATAGAGTAGCTAGCTAGACAACATGGTGTTATTTCCCCCCCATAGAGTAGCTAGCTAGACTACATGGTGCTATTTCCCCCCATAGAGTAGCTAGCTAGACTACATGGTGCTATTTCTCCTCATAGAGTAGCTAGCTAGACTACATGATGTTATTTCCTCATAGAGTAGCTAGCTAGACTACATGGTGCTATTTCTCCTCATAGAGTAGCTAGCTAGACTACATGGTGCTATTTCCCCCCATAGAGTAGCTAGCTAGACTACATGGTGCTATTTCCCCCCATAGAGTAGCTAGCTAGACTACATGGTGCTATTTCCGCAATAGAGTAGCTAGCTAGACTACATGGTGCTATTGCCCCCCCATAGAGTAGCTAGCTAGACTACATGGTGCTATTTCCCCCCATAGAGTAGCTAGCTAGACTACATGGTGCTATTTCTCCTCATAGAGTAGCTAGCTAGACTACATGGTGTTATTTCCCCCCATAGAGTAGCTAGCTAGACTACATGGTGCTATTTCCGCTATAGAGTAGCTAGCTAGACTACATGGTGCTATTTCCCCCCCATAGAGTAGCTAGCTAGACTACATGGTGCTATTTCCCCCCATAGAGTAGCTAGCTAGACTACATGGTGCTATTTCTCCTCATAGAGTAGCTAGCTAGACTACATGGTGCTATTTCCGCTATAGAGTAGCTAGCTAGACTACATGGTGCTATTTCCCCCCCATAGAGTAGCTAGCTAGACTACATGGTGCTATTTCCCCCCCATAGAGTAGCTAGCTAGACTACATGGTGCTATTTCCCCCCCATAGAGTAGCTAGCTAGACTACATGGTGCTATTTCCGCTATAGAGTAGCTAGCTAGACTACATGGTGCTATTTCCCCCCCATAGAGTAGCTAGCTAGACTACATGGTGCTATTTCCCCCCCATAGAGTAGCTAGCTAGACTACATGGTGTTATTTCCCCCCATAGAGTAGCTAGCTAGACTACATGGTGCTATTTCCGCTATAGAGTAGCTAGCTAGACTACATGGTGCTATTTCCCCCCATAGAGTAGCTAGCTAGACTACATGGTGTTATTTCCCCCCATAGAGTAGCTAGCTAGACTACATGGTGTTATTTCTCCTCATAGAGTAGCTAGCTAGACTACATGGTGCTATTTCCCCCCATAGAGTAGCTAGCTAGACTACATGGTGCTATTTCTCCTCATAGAGTAGCTAGCTAGACTACATGGTGCTATTTCTCCTCATAGAGTAGCTAGCTAGACTACATGGTGTTATTTCTCCTCATAGAGTAGCTAGCTAGACTACATGGTGCTATTTCCCCCCATAGAGTAGCTAGCTAGACTACATGGTGTTATTTCCCCCCATAGAGTAGCTAGCTAGACTACATGGTGTTATTTCCCCCCATAGAGTAGCTAGCTAGACTACATGGTGTTATTTCCTCATAGAGTAGCTAGCTAGACTACATGGTGCTATTTCCGCTATAGAGTAGCTAGCTAGACTACATGGTGTTATTTCTCCTCATAGAGTAGCTAGCTAGACTACATGGTGCTATTTCTCCTCATAGAGTAGCTAGCTAGACTACATGGTGTTATTTCTCCTCATAGAGTAGCTAGCTAGACTACATTGCAGTATACCTTCTTTCATTATCCATCTCTGGTTCACATCTCTTTCATCCTTTTTTCTAATTCCCTGTGTAATGCTTCTAGCTGATCATGCCAAACATCTGCTGATTCTCTTTGAAGACCTGAGCCAGTGACGTCTGCCTTGTCTATAGCTTAGATGTAGACGGAGCCTGGCTCACTAGGTGAAAGTAGCAGCAGGTGAAAGACACATGGTTGGGAATGAGAATAGCTTACATCTACCTCTTGCTGTGTAGGATTCCTGATATGAATCCAAGGAGCATTATGAAGCCAGACAGCAAGACACCGTCCTGCTCAAGCAGACAATACAGGATCATTTCATGTTATCATCCACTACCAGCTATTGTGATGTTGTTTGTATGTATGTATACACTATTCAAAGGTTAGTTCAAAGGTCAAGTGGATGTTATTAAAGAGCAAATACAAACAGGCAGTACCTTTGCTTTGCTGGTTATTGTCGTAGTGGGCCGGGGCTTAAACTGTGTGACATGATGAACTGAAGTGGATGAGTGCTTCACCAGGGGGTTGTGTGTGTGTGTGTGTGTGTGTTTACCTCCTGTGTGTGTGTGTTTGGTGTGTGTTTACCTCCTGTGTGTGTGTGTGTGTGTTTGTTTACCTCGTGTGTGTGTGTGTTTTCTCACTCTGTGGGATCAGTTTCCTCAGGAGAAGCTGTTATTGATCCTGTGGAGGGTTCAGCCTCCTCCTCCTCCTCCTTGAAACCAGCTCTGTGAGTCTGAATGCTAGCTGGCTCTGCTGGTGTGTGTCTACTCTGTGTTTGCTCAGCAGTGTGTGGCTTTGAAATGCCTTAAAGTGTGTGGAGTGAGTCAGTCACCCTTGAAACGGAGGTTACACCTCTTTCTTCTCAGTCAGTACGATATCTTCAAAAGTTTTTTTCTTTTGTTTTCTAAGAGCTGGAGATTGAAAAATATTCTGAAGTATCTCAGTCTTCATGAACAGACACTCACAACCCAGAGACATTTTCAGTCAGGGTTGAATTCTGCAAAAATACTAGCTGCATTCTGTTATGATACAGGGTTAAAGTACTAGCTACATGCTGCTATGATACAGGGTTAAAGTACTAGCTACATTCTGCTATGATACAGGGTTAAAGTACTAGCTACATTCTGCTATGATACAGGGTTAAAGTACTAGCTACATGCTGCTATGATACAGGGTTAAAGTACTAGCTACATTCTGCTATGACACAGGGTTAAAGTACTAGCTACATGCTATGATACAGGGTTAAAGTACTAGCTACATTCTGCTATGATACAGGGTTAAAGTACATCTTTGAATGATTCTACTGTATTACCAGTGGCATTGTATTTAGTGTGGAAAGGCCCCATTATGATTCTGTGGCTGGTGAGACATTAACAATGTTTTATTGGCTGTTATCTTCTATTATATAGGGTGTGTCCCAAATGGCACCCTATTCCCAATGGGCCCTGTTCAAAAGTAGTGCACAATGTAGGGAATAGGGTGCCATTTGGGACACATAGGTACTGTTTATTACTGTCTGTTCATGCAGTGAACGGTAGATCTGAATGAGCAAGGTAAGTGAGGTAAATTATCTGGTATTTTCCCCAGTAGTTAGTTCAGGTACAATAGTTCACTGATGTGTAGGTCGGGGTTGATTTAACCCTTTACACTCATATCCATTTACGGGTTGAACATGGCAGATTAGGGCACTGATAAGCGCCTCAATTGGAACGCAGTGGCTGTAGAGTAACATGCTATAAATGACATCAGAGCTCAGTCTCTACTCCTCACAGCTCTGTGTGGGTTATGACTGACAGCAGGTCAGAGCTCAGTCTCTACTCCTCACAGCTCTGTGTGGGTTATGACTGACAGCAGGTCAGAGCTCAGTCTCTACTCCTCACAGCTCTGTGTGGGTTATGACTGACAGCCAGTCAGAGCTGTCTCTACTCCTCACAGCTCTGTGTGGGTTATGACTGACAGCCAGTCAGAGCTCAGTCTCTACTCCTCACAGCTCTGTGTGGGTTATGACTGACAGCTAGTCAGAGCTCAGTCTCTACTCCTCACAGCTCTGTGTGGGTTATGACTGACAGCCAGTCAGAGCTCAGTCTCTACTCCTCACAGCTCTGTGTGGGTTATGACTGACAGCAGGTCAGAGATCAGTCTCTACTCCTCACAGCTCTGTGTGGGTTATGACTGACAGCAGGTCAGAGCTCAGTCTCTACTCCTCACAGCTCTGTGTGGGTTATGACTGACAGCCAGTCAGAGCTCAGTCTCTACTCCTCACAGCTCTGTGTGGGTTATGACTGACAGCCAGTCAGAGCTGTCTCTACTCCTCACAGCTCTGTGTGGGTTATGACTGACAGCCAGTCAGAGCTCAGTCTCTACTCCTCACAGCTCTGTGTGGGTTATGACTGACAGCAGGTCAGAGCTCAGTCTCTACTCCTCACAGCTCTGTGTGGGTTATGACTGACAGCAGGTCAGAGCTCAGTCTCTACTCCACACAGCTCTGTGTGGGTTATGACTGACAGCAGGTCAGAGCTCAGTCTCTACTCCTCACAGCTCTGTGTGGGTTATGACTGACAGCCAGTCAGAGCTCAGTCTCTACTCCTCACAGCTCTGTGTGGGTTAAGACTGACAGCCAGTCAGAGCTCAGTCTCTACTCCTCACAGCTCTGTGTGGGTTAAGACTGACAGCCAGTCAGAGCTCAGTCTCTACTCCTCACAGCTCTGTGTGGGTTATGACTGACAGCCAGTCAGAGCTCAGTCTCTACTCCTCACAGCTCTGTGTGGGTTATGACTGACAGCAGGTCAGAGCTCAGTCTCTACTCCTCACAGCTCTGTGTGGGTTATGACTGACAGCCGGTCAGAGCTCAGTCTACTCCTCACAGCTCTGTGTGGGTTATGACTGACAGCCGGTCAGAGCTCAGTCTCTGCTCCTTGAGGTGAGGAACACGGCCAGCAGCCGTCCTACGGGGTTAGGCATCCCATCTGGGCTGGGCCCTGACTGGGCCTGGACACTACAGTAGTCTGGGAGAATTCAGTTTTCACTTCAGTGAATTTATAGAAAATCTCCTAGAAAACAATAGGCTTGTGAATTGAGAAGTGAACTGACTGTAACCCTGCTGTACACACATCTCTCTCTCCTGTCTGTCATGAAGTCATACAGATAGATGGTTAGAATCCTCTGGTCCTGGGCCACTGTTCTCTTCCATACCTGACTCACACAGCCATTGGTCATGCCCAGTACGACAGGCCTAGTCAGGCCCACAGGGTGAGGCAGGACACTCAGGGTTGATGGATGGACAGGCAGGGAGAGATGGCTGTTTTAGGGACCCTGTACTAATGTTCCATGCAAAGTGGATATAACTCTTCTCGTCTGTCCTCTCCACTTCTATCCTATCCTCCTCCTCTCTCCTCCTTTCCTCCTCCTCTCTCCTCCTCTCTCCTCCTTTCCTCCTCCTCCTCTCGCCTCCTCTCTCCTCCTTTCCTCCTCCTCTCTCCTCCTGCTCCTCTCGCCTCCTCTCACCTCCTCTCTCCTCCTTTCCTCCTCCACCTCCTCCTCCTCTCCACTTCTCCTCTATCCTCCTCTCCCCTCATCTCTTCCTCTCCCCTTTCCATTCTGTTCTTAGGCCTCTGGCACTTCACAATAACCTACTTATAATGGCAGCAACAGAGGAAAGAGAGAAATGATTACTTCCTCATATAATATAACCTAACCCCTAACCGGCAGTAAAGACTTTCCATTTACTTGGAGACAGATTGTGTTTTCCTTAGATAAAGTCTCAATTCTCTCTTCAGAAAAGCATCAGCGTTATTAGGTTTTGTTCACCTGTTGGTGTTGGCTTTGGTATCGGCCAATGGAATCACCAAAACCAGAAATTCCCTGGCAACGCCAGACTTTGCTTTATCACATACCTGGCAACGCCAGATTCTCCTTTATCACATACCTGGCAACATCAGATTATCCTTTATCACTTACCTGGCAACCCGAGATTCTGCTTTATCACATACCTGGCAACATCAGATTATCCTTTATCACTTACCTGGCAACCCGAGATTCTGCTTTATCACATACCTGGCAACATCAGATTATCCTTTATCACTTACCTGGCAACCCGAGATTCTGCTTTATCACATACCTGGCAACATCAGATTATCCTTTATCACTTACCTGGCAACCCGAGATTCTGCTTTATCACACACCTGGCAACGCCAGATTCTGCTTTATCACACACCTGGCAACGCCAGACTCTGCTTCATCATACACCTGGCAACGCCAGATTCTGCATTATCACACGCCTGGCAACCCGAGATTCTGCATTATCACACACCTGGCAATGCCAGAATCTGCTTTATCACACACCTGGCAACGCCAGACTCTGCTTCATCATACACCTGGCAACGCCAGATTCTGCATTATCACACGCCTGGCAATGCCAGATTCTGCTTTATCACAAATCAAATCAAATGTATTTATAAAGCCCTTCTTGCATCAGCTGATATCTCAAAGTGCTGTACAGAAACCCTACCTAAAACCCCAAACAGCATCACATACCTGGCAACCCGAGATTGTGCTTCATCACATTACTGGCAACATCCTTTTCTACTTTATCACATACCTGGCAACGCCAGATTCTCCTTTATTACATACCTGGCAGCCCGAGATTCTGCTTTATCACATGGCTCTCTCCCAGCGTTTCTCCAAGCCTCTCTCCCACCCAACAACGCCAGATTCTACTTTATCACATACCTGGCAACGCCAGACAGACAAGCAGAATTTCCAGACTGCATCCTAATCTTTAAATCATCACACGTGTTGTGGCCCAAATTCCACCCTATTCCCTACATAGTGCACTACATTTAACCAGGGCCCAAAAGCAGCGCTCTATGTAGGGAATAGGGTGCCACATGATGTAATAACTCAACACTATACAGGAGCCTACAGTGTATATATATAAAACCCTTGAATGAGTAGGTGTGTCCAAATATATATACAGTACCAGCCAAATATATACAGTACCAGTCAAATATATACAGTACCAGTCAAAAGTTGGACACTCCTACTCATTCAAGGGTTTTTCTTATTTTTTTACTATTTTCTACATTGTAGAATAATAATGAAGACATCAAAACTATAAAATTACAGATATGAATCACGTAGTAACCAAAAAAGTGTTTCAGCATGACAATGCCCCTGTGCACAAAGCGAGGTCTATAAGGAAATGGTTTGTCGAGATCTGTGTGGAAAAACTTGACTGGCCTTCACAGAGCCCTGACCTCAACCCCATCGAACACCTTTGGGATGAATTGAAACGGCGACTGCGAGCCAGGCCTAATCGCCCAACATCAGTGCCCGACCTCACTAATACTCCTGCTGCATGTCGACGGGCTTGTGTCCACATACTTTTGGTCACGTAGTGTACACATGTTTTATAATGCTTTGAATGACACTTCAGGTTTTGTCGGGAAATACCGGGAAAATATTCAACCCAGACATGTTAAAACCACTTGTTGACAACACACTGTATAACTATGACTGATCTGTATGATCCCAGTAAAACTCCCTCTACACAGGCCTCTCGAGTGGGGCAGTGGTCTAAGGCTCTGCATCACAGTGTTAGCTGTGCCACTAGAGATTCTGGGCTCGAGTCCAGACTCTGTTGCAGCCGGCTGCGACCGGGAGACCCATGAGGGCGGAGCACAATTGGCCCAGCGCCGTCCGGTTTAGGGGAGGGTTTGGCCGGTAGGGAAGTCCTTCTCTCATCGCGCTCTAGCGACTCCTGTGGCGGGCCGGGCGCAGTGCACGCTGACACGGTCGCCAGGTGTATGGTGTTTCCTCCGACACATTGGTGCGGCTGGCTTCCGGGTTAAGTGGGCATTGGGTCAAGAAGCAGTGGTTTATACTATATAAAGCCTGGGTTGTGTTTCGGAGGACACACGGCTCTCGACCGTTTGCAGCGATGAGACAAGACTGTAACTACCAATTGGATACCATGAAATTGGGGAGAAAAAGAGGTTAAAAATACATTTTAAAAACTCTCTATAGATAAAATACATGTCTGTAAATATAAAAATCTCTCTCTTAAATCAGTCTCTCTTCAGTTATGCCAGATAAGATAGACACTACACCATAAACCAAAAAGTCTGCTCCCCAGCCCAACACCATCTCTATCCAAACACGTCAGCCAATATTGGCAGACAGGTTGCAAACCATTTTGTTCTGTTCAGCAGTAGAGCCTTAGGGCTGGTTGAGGCTGAAATATCCTGTGTGAGTCCCAAATGGCACCCTATTCCCTATATAGTGTACTAATTTGGACCAGAGGCCCTGGGAAAAAAACTGTGCACTCCATAGGGAACAGGGTGCCATTTGGGAGTCAGCCCGTCTCTCCATACAGTACATGTAGGTGTGGTTGGTGGGTGTCTGATGGAGGAAATTGGCTGCACATCACATGGATTCACTCCAGGCTAGAACATGCTGACAGTGCACCTGATGTCTGGGTCAACTGCTGCAGCCTCCTGCAGCCTCCTACTGCTGCAGCCTCCTACTGCTGCAGCCTCCTACTGCTGCAGCCTCCTACTGCTGCAGCCTCCTACTGCTGCAGCCTCCTACTGCTGCAGCCTCCTACATCTGCAGCCTCCTACTGCTGCAGCCTCCTGCTGCCTCAGGCTCCTATAGTCTACTGCTGATGCAGCCTCCTACTAGCCTCCTACTGCTGCAGCCTCCTACTGCTGCAGGCTCCTACTGCTGCAGCCTCCTACTGCTGCAACCTCCTGCAGCCTCCTACAGCCTCCTACTGCTGCAGCCTCCTACTGCTGCAGCTGCAGCCTCCTACTGCTGCAGCCTCCTACTGCTGCAGCCTCCTACTGCTGCAGCCTCCTACTGCTGCAGCCTACTGCTGCAGCCTCCTACTGCTGCAGCCTCCTACTGCTGCAGCCTCCTACTGCTGCAGCCTCCTACTGCTGCAGCTGCAGCCTCCTCCTACTGCTGCAGCCTCCTGCAGCCAGCTGCAGCCTCCTACTGCTGCAGGCTCTTACAGCCTCCTACTGCTGCAGCCTCTTACAGCCTCCT
Source organism: Salmo salar (assembly GCF_965601325.2). Lineage (NCBI taxonomy): Eukaryota > Metazoa > Chordata > Actinopteri > Salmoniformes > Salmonidae > Salmo > Salmo salar. The sequence goes on from NC_138295.1 coordinate 90,976,215, forward strand.
ACTGCTGCAGCCTCTTACAGCCTCCTACTGCTGCAGCCTCCGGCAGCCTCCTACTGCTGCAGCATCTTACAGCCTCCTGCAGCCTCCTGCTGCTGCACCAAGAGACAATAGTGCTGTAACACAATGACATTAACCATACAAATATAATTACTATTCTTCACTGTTCTAGTCATTCTATTTCTATGTTTATAACCATACTGCTTTAATTCAAATCGTTATTGTCCAATTAGGGAGATCCACTAGGACATCACTTCTCCATGTTCAGCTTTCCTCTTAAATCACTACTCTCCCTTAACTGACTGATTTCACCTGCTTCTTCTATGGTGCTGCATAGTTCAGTGATTAGCCTGGTGGTGGATGAGGTAGGTGATTCACCCTGACAAAATGTCAAGGGCTTTGAGACCTACTAGTGAGAAGCTTAATGCTACTGTAATCCATCCCCATGATCAACATTCAGCCTCCAGTACAATACTGAAGATCACTGTGGTGAACACGGAGCAGAAGAGCCACTCTGTCTCACTCTCCTCACAGACCGTGTCCCTAGATTCATTATCCCTGGCTGAAGCAGCTGGTCATGACAACCCTCCACACTGTATGATAGACAACACCCCACCAGGCTGGCATTGTGGTAGAGGGAGGGAGGCAACCTCTGTCCTGATCCGCTAACTGCAGGTTAACAATGGGGTTACTCCAAGAGGTCACGCTACAGAGATCAGCCCTCGCCGGCTACAGCCCACTGCTCTACCAACCGTAACCAAGCTTCTCTTACAGCCCCTCTCTACCAGCCCCTCTCTCTACCAGCCCCTCTCTCTACCAGCCCCTCTCTCTACCAGCCCCTCTCTCTACCAGCCCCTCTCTCTCCTAGCCTCTCCCTGAGCCTCTTTCTCTACCAGCCTCTCCCAGGCTCTCTCCCAGGCTCTCTCCCAGGCTCTCTCCCAGGCTCTCTCCCAGGCTCTCTCCCAGGCTCTCTCCCAGGCTCTCTCCCAGGCTCTCTCCCAGGCTCTCTCCCAGGCTCTCTCCCAGGCTCTCTCCCAGGCTCTCTCCCAGGCTCTCTCCCAGGCTCTCTCTCCCATGCTCTCTCTCCCAGCCTCTCTCTCTCTCTCCCAGCCTCTCTCTCTCTCTCCCAGCCTCTCTCTCTCTCTCCCAGCCTCTCTCTCTCTCTCCCAGCCTCTCTCTCTCCCCAGCCTCTCTCTCTCCCCAGACTCTCCCAGCCTCTCTCTCTCGCAGCCTCACTCCCACCCAACTGAGACACAGTCTCTCTATGTGTTGTCATTTCCATTGTCAGACCAGCCAGTCAGAACCCCCAGCGATCAGAGACGCTGAGTATCCTAATCCTACCCAGTATCAGATCCAGCCCCATCACTATTAACCTGCTGCCCCGGCCTCAGCCTTATTCCCCAGCCCCAGTCCCCAGGCCCAGCTCCAGCCCTGTACCCCAACCCCAGTCCCCAGCTCCAGCCCTGTACCCCAGTCCCCAGACCCAGCTCCAGCCCTGTACCCCAACCCCAGTCCCCAGACAGTTCCAGCCCTGTACCCCAACCCCAGTCACATAACCAGACCCAGCCCTGTACCCCAACCCCAGTCACATAACCAGACCCAGCTCCAACCCTGTACCCCAACTCCAGACCCAGCTCCAGCCCTGTACCCCAACCCCAGTCACATAACCAGACCCAGCTCCAGCCCTGTACCCCAACCCCAGTCACATAACCACACCCACCTCCAACCCACAGCCCTGTACCCCAACCCCAGTCACATAACCAGACCCACCCACAGCCCTGTACCCCAACCCCAGTCACATAACCAGACCCACCCACAGCCCTGTACCCCAACCCCAGTCACATAACCAGACCCACCCACAGCCCTGTACCCCAACCCCAGTCACATAACCAGACCCACCCACAGCCCTGTACCCCAACCCCAGTCACATAACCAGACCCACCCACAGCCCTGTACCCCAACCCCAGTCACATAACCAGACCCACCCACAGCCCTGTACCCCAACCCCAGTCACATAACCAGACCCACCTCCAACCCACAGCCCTGTACCCCAACCCCAGTCACATAACCAGACCCACCCACAGCCCTGTACCCCAACCCCAGTCACATAACCAGACCCACCCACAGCCCTGTACCCCAACCCCAGTCACATAACCAGACCCACCTCCAACCCACAGCCCTGTACCCCAACCCCAGTCACATAACCAGACCCACCCACAGCCCTGTACCCCAACCCCAGTCACATAACCAGACCCACCCACAGCCCTGTACCCCAACCCCAGTCACATAACCAGACCCACCTCCAACCCACAGCCCTGTACCCCAACCCCAGTCACATAACCAGACCCACCCACAGCCCTGTACCCCAACCCCAGTCACATAACCAGACCCACCCACAGCCCTGTACCCCAACCCCAGTCACATAACCAGACCCAGCTCCAGCCCTGTACCCCAACCCCACTCACATAACCAGACCCAGCTCCAACCCACAGCCCTGTACCCCAACCCCAGTCACATAACCAGACCCAGCTCCAACCCTGTACCCCAACCCCAGTCACATAACCAGACCCAGCTCCAACCCTGTACCCCAACCCCAGTCACATAACCAGACCCAGCTCCAACCCTGTACCCCAACCCCAGTCACATAACCAGACCCAGCTCCAGCCCTGTACCCCAACCCCAGTCACATAACCAGACCCAGCTCCAGCCCTGTACCCCAACCCCAGTCACATAACCAGCTCCAGCCCTGTACCCCAACCCCAGTCACATAACCAGACCCACCTCCAACCCACAGCCCTGTACCCCAACCCCAGTCACATAACCAGACCCAGCTCCAGCCCTGTACCCCAACCCCAGACCCAGCTCCAGCCCTGTACCCCAACCCCAGTCACATAACCAGACCCAGCTCCAGCCCTGTACCCCAACCCCAGTCACATAACCAGACCCACCTCTAGCCTCAGAACATCTACTGGTCTCCATAGGAACATGAAAACAGAACATCTACTGGTCTCCATAGGAACATGAAAACAGAACATCTACTGGTCTCCATAGGAACATGAAAACAGAACATCTACTGGTCTCCATAGGAACATGAAAACAGAACATCTACTGGTCTCCATAGGAACATGAAAACAGAACATCTACTGGTCTCCATAGGAACATGAAAACAGAACATCTACTGGTCTCCATAGGAACATGAAAACAGAGCATCTACTGGTCTCCATAGGAACATGAAAACAGAACATCTACTGGTCTCCATAGGAACATGAAAACAGAACATCTACTGGTCTCCATAGGAACATGAAAACAGAACATCTACTGGTCTCCATAGGAACATGAAAACAGAACATCTACTGGTCTCCATAGGAACATGAAAACAGAACATCTACTGGTCTCCATAGGAACATGAAAACAGAACATCTACTGGTCTCCATAGGAACATGAAAACAGAACATCTACTGGTCTCCATAGGAACATGAAAACAGAACATCTACTGGTCTCCATAGGAACATGAAAACAGAACATCTACTGGTCTCCATAGGAACATGAAAACAGAACAAAAGACATTGACAAACAGTAATGTTTCGTGAACAGCTGACGGCTTTGATGTCTGGTCCAATCATCTCACTGACAGAGCTTTGAAGGCTAATCTGATTGGGTGGTATGTTTACATGACTGGCACTGAGAGACTTCAGACAGCTATTTATAATTAACATTTCATGTAAATCCCAAAATGGCACTCTATGATCATAGGGAATAGGATGCCATTTGGGAGACACCCTAAAAGTATGTCTCCCCTAATTCAGTCCTTCTGTGAGCCAGCAGGGGGATTAGAATACATTAAATGATCTTGGTTTGAGATGAAGCATATGCCACCTCAGAAAGAAACATATCTGGGCCTTTTGATGGGCTCTGCCAACAGAGACATTGGTTCCAGCGCTGCCTGGGGTCCATCTTGGATTCCTGGTTGTTCCCGGGCATAGAGATAAGGTTTATACTGGTCCATCTATCAGTACCAAGCTCCATCACTAAGGTGTAGAGGATTAGCTTTAGCAGCATGCTACCGTAGTAACGAAGTGCCAGGATAGACTGATGATGAGAGAGAGAGAGAGATTCACTTGCTTTGGCAATGTAAGCATATGTTTCCCATGCCAATAAAGCCCATTGAATTGAGACAGAGAGAGAGAAGAGAGAGAGTCCTGAGCTGGGACTGCCTAGCTTCCCTCTGTTGATAGATGATAACATCACAGCCTATACTAACAGACAGTCTCCCTGAAGCCCTGACTAACCCAGGCCTCTAGCCAGCCTGCCTGCTAAACAGTAGCGTTAACCTGCAGAGCCTCACCCATAACATTCTACAACTCACTGCCCAACTTCAACAACAACACAGATCAGCTTGATATGATTAGCTTTCATGTTGTCAACCCCTTCCATGTTTCCTGACCATGGTATTCTATAGATCCTCCCTCAGTCTTCAGTCAGCACCCAGATAGGAAGGGATTCTGCTTCCTTTGGTAAACACAGGAAAATGGCTGCCGGCTAAGTTCATTATAAAGTGGAAACGAAGTTCACAAAGATTCATTCTAAACCTCAACATGCCTAGAGAAGGGTTTATGGACTGAGGACCATCTACCCTTACTATTTAAGTACATGTAGTATTTAAACATTACACACCAGAGTCACAAACCACAATACCATGCAAAAACACTAGATATTGCTGCAGTCTGAATTCTTCACGTAAAGAACCCTCCGTCCATACCCATCTGTGGGTCCTGATCACATCAAGAGACTATAGGTGAAAGTATTTCCTCTAGCCTACCAAGGCTGACAAGGCTGGGGCTGCTTCCAAAGCTCCAACGTTTTCCCTGTAATTCACTAGTTTTGACCAGATGCCTCAGAGAGACATACAGTAGTAACAACAAACACATTCCATTGATTTGATTACGGCCCTCCTGATTATAATGACAACAATGACAACCAGCTGGCCCAACAATGACTTTGACCTCACATAGAAATGTGATTTATAGATCCGTCATTCTCTTTGAAAGCAAGACCAAGAAGTGGTAGATGTGTTCTATGGGCGCTATTTCTATGCTTCCTGTTCTTAAGTTTAGTTTTTTTTACGTCTTTTACTTTCGGTTTTGTACACCAGCTTCAAACTGCTGAAAGTACAATATTTTTGGTTATTGAAAATATATTTCACAGTGGTTTAGATGGTACAATGATCCCCTACACAATACATTTCATGTTTTTCACATAAACTGAAATTAGGAGAAGTATTCGAATTTTAGCAACCAGGAAATGGCCGAGCGATTTCTGCATATTGCACCTTTAACCTTTATTTATCCAGGGAAGTCTAGGTTTATCCCCTAACAACACTGGTGTGGTTGTGTGTAAGATGAGAAGAGGTAACAGGGATCTGGTGGTGCAGAGCCCAGTGCTTTGTGCTGTTCCACTGAGAGGGAGCCAGCAGGGCGTAACAGGCTGAGAGGGAGCCAGTAGGGTGTAACAGGCTGAGAGGGAGCCAGTAGGGTGTAACAGGCTGAGAGGGAGCCAGTAGGGTGTAACAGGCTGAGAGGGAGCCAGTAGGGTGTAACAGGCTGAGAGGGAGCCAGCAGGGCGTAACAGGCTGAGAGGGAGCCAGTAGGGTGTAACAGGCTGAGAGGGAGCCAGTAGGGTGTAACAGGCTGAGAGGGAGCCAGTAGGGCGTAACAGTCTGAGAGGGAGCCAGTAGGGCGTAACAGGCTGAGAGGGAGCCAGTAGGGCGTAACAGTCTGAGAGGGAGCCAGTAGGGCGTAACAGTCTGAGAGGGAGCCGGTAGGGCGTAACAGTCTGAGAGGGAGCCGGTAGGGCGTAACAGTCTGAGAGGGAGCCGGTAGGGTGTAACAGGCTGAGAGGGAGCCGGTAGGGCGTAACAGGCTGAGAGGGAGCCGGTAGGGCGTAACAGGCTGAGAGGGAGCCGGTAGGGCGTAACAGGCTGAGAGGGAGCCGGTAGGGCGTAACAGGCTGAGAGGGAGCCGGTAGGGCGTAACAGGCTGAGAGGGAGCCGGTAGGGCGTAACAGGCTGAGAGGGAGCCGGTAGGGCGTAACAGGCTGAGAGGGAGCCGGTAGGGCGTAACAGGCTGAGAGGGAGCCGGTAGGGCGTAACAGGCTGAGAGGGAGCCGGTAGGGCGTAACAGGCTGAGAGGGAGCCGGTAGGGCGTAACAGGCTGAGAGGGAGCCGGTAGGGCGTAACAGGCTGAGAGGGAGCCGGTAGGGCGTAACAGGCTGAGAGGGAGCCGGTAGGGCGTAACAGGCTGAGAGGGAGCCGGTAGGGCGTAACAGGCTGAGAGGGAGCCGGTAGGGCGTAACAGGCTGAGAGGGAGCCGGTAGGGCGTAACAGTCTGAGAGGGGCTACAAAATAAGCACACACACCCTTCCTATTCATCCCTAGAGGGCCAACACTGGGAACACACGTGCACTCAACACTTGTACACTTCCCAAGCAGACCAATCAGACAGCAGAGTCCTGGATAGACTTCAGCTCAGTTAGATACATTCAGGAGGGGAAAAAACACTCTGTTAAAATGGTGAATGATTCACACTGATGTGTTTCCACATATCTACAACAACAAGAAAACTCACCGTGCTTCAATTCATATTACATACTGCACTATCCTCTGTTAACCCTTTACACTGCTGGGAGTTGTCCTATATGAATAGAGCTGAATTGAAATGTTTCTTACAGAAGAAATATGAAAAACATACACAAGACCAGGGTAGCAATGAAAAGGAAACAGATTGAAGATTACCGGGACAACTATTAGACCAAAGTTCCCGGACACAACAGTTCACCTGACACAAGACTGAATCCAAACATTACACTGTTGATTCTATGTGTATTTTACATTTACTGTACTTTTCACTGCATTTGTTGATAACGAAATACTCTGGATACATTCAGTAACATGATACGAATATTCATGAACATGTTGGAGTAGGTGATAGATAAGACAAAACAACGACAAACCCAGACTGGGGGTTTGAGGGAGAGGACTAACTGGTGTCTACACTACACACCTCTCCAGACTGTGGGTTTGAGGGAGAGGACTAACTGGTGTCTACACTACACACCTCTCCAGACTGTGGGTTTGAGGGAGAGGACTAACTGGTGTCTACAGTACACACCTCTCCAGACTGTGGGTTTGAGGGAGAGGACTAACTGGTGTCTACAGTACACACCTCTCCAGACTGTGGGTTTGAGGGAGAGGAAGACTGTGGGTTTGAGGGAGAGGACTAACTGGTGTCTACAGTACACACCTCTCCAGACTGTGGGTTTGAGGGAGAGGACTAACTGGTGTCTACACTACACACCTCTCCAGACTGTGGGTTTGAGGGAGAGGACTACCTGGTGTCTACAGTACACACCTCTCCAGACTGTGGGTTTGAGGGAGAAGACTAACTGGTGTCTACACTACACACCTCTCCAGACTGTGGGTTTGAGGGAGAGGACTAACTGGTGTCTACAGTACACACCTCTCCAGACTGTGGGTTTGAGGGAGAGGACTAACTGGTGTCTACAGTACACACCTCTCCAGACTGTGGGTTTGAGGGAGAGGACTAACTGGTGTCTACACTACACACCTCTCCAGACTGTGGGTTTGAGGGAGAGGACTAACTGGTGTCTACAGTACACACCTCTCCAGACTGTGGGTTTGAGGGAGAGGACTAACTGGTGTCTACAGTACACACCTCTCCAGACTGTGGGTTTGAGGGAGAGGACTAACTGGTGTCTACAGTACACACCTCTCCAGACTGTGGGTTTGAGGGAGAGGACTAACTGGTGTCTACAGTACACACCTCTCCAGACTGTGGGTTTGAGGGAGAGGACTAACTGGTGTCTACACTACACACCTCTCCAGACTGTGGGTTTGAGGGAGAGGACTAACTGGTGTCTACAGTACACATCTCTCCAGACTGTGGGTTTGAGGGAGAGGACTAACTGGTGTCTACAGTACACACCTCTCCAGACTGTGGGTTTGAGGGAGAGGACTAACTGGTGTCTACAGTACACACCTCTCCAGACTGTGGGTTTGAGGGAGAGGACTAACTGGTGTCTACAGTACACACCTCTCCAGACTGTGGGTTTGAGGGAGAGGACTAACTGGTGTCTACAGTACACACCTCTCCAGACTGTGGGTTTGAGGGAGAGGACTAACTGGTGTCTACACTACACACCTCTCCAGACTGTGGGTTTGAGGGAGAGGACTAACTGGTGTCTACACTACACACCTCTCCAGACTGTGGGTTTGAGGGAGAGGACTAACTGGTGTCTACAGTACACACCTCTCCAGACTGTGGGTTTGAGGGAGAGGACTAACTGGTGTCTACACTACACACCTCTCCAGACTGTGGGTTTGAGGGAGAGGACTAACTGGTGTCTACACTACACACCTCTCCAGACTGTGGGTTTGAGGGAGAGGACTAACTGGTGTCTACACTACACACCTCTCCAGACTGTGGGTTTGAGGGAGAGGACTAACTGGTGTCTACAGTACACACCTCTCCAGACTGTGGGTTTGAGGGAGAGGACTAACTGGTGTCTACACTACACACCTCTCCAGACTGTGGGTTTGAGGGAGAGGACTAACTGGTGTCTACAGTACACATCTCTCCAGACTGTGGGTTTGAGGGAGAGGACTAACTGGTGTCTACAGTACACACCTCTCTAGACTGTGGGTTTGAGGGAGAGGACTAACTGGTGTCTACACTACACACCTCTCCAGACTGTGGGTTTGAGGGAGAGGACTAACTGGTGTCTACACTACACACCTCTCCAGACTGTGGGTTTGAGGGAGAGGACTAACTGGTGTCTACACTACATACCTCTCCAAAGTGTGCACAGTTCCTCAGTCATTTCAAAGCACTTTTATGACTCAAAGATGAGTGTTCAATTATAAGGTGATTTTTAACTCTCCGGAGCTGTGGCCGTTGAGGAACTTTATTTTAATCTTTATTTTAACAGGGAAAACAGACTGAGACCTGGATCTCTGTTACGGCTGTGCCTTGTGTAAACATGTTGACATGTACAGTTCTAGGCATACAGACAAGAACATTTCAAACATACAAAACAAAGACACAATTCAACAGAAACAATCACAGACAACATCATATTGATCCTCCATAACATTTTTAAAATGGGCAAGGGACACCAGAGTGTCTAACTTAAGTTGGATCTGCAGTTTGTTCCATAAATAAGGTACAAAGGAACTAAAGGCAGTCCTACCCAACTCTGTGGAGACCGCAGGAGTCTCTAATGTAATCCACATCTGTGATCTGGTTTTAAAATGTGTATATCTAGTGGAGATTAATGATGATATATATGGAGGTAGTTTTAAAAGAAGTGCTTTATAAATAAACAAGAGAGCATGTTGCTCTCGCCTCACAGATAGAGAGGCCCAACCCACATGTTGATATAGGATACAGTGATGAGTTTTGTAACTATCACCTGTGATAAACCTGAGTGCACAATGGTAAATAGCATCCAGTGGTTTTAATGTGTTTGCCGATGCATATAGATAATATCACCATCATCTAAAACGGACATAAAAGTAGCCTGCACAATTTGTTTTCTATTTACGGAGGACAGACAAGCCCTGTTTCTGTAAAGGAACCCTATCTTGAATTTGAGCTTTTTTCCCAATTCAGTAACATGTTTTTTAAAAGAAAGCCTATCATCTAAATATTTAAGAACAAGCAGACTTGTAGTTGTTTTGTTTGGAACACAACCCTGCATTCCCGCCATCACACTATTACTGTTATTGTTTTATGCAATCCAAAAACCTCCCATTATAAATCCCAATCTGGGTCTGGTGGGCAGCATTTGAAAGATTGTTCTATTACCAACATGATTAGCTAAGTTAGAAAATAGGATCTTACAGTGTTAGGCTTTCACAAGACAATTCAGAGAAACTGTCACGATCGCTGTCCTCGAACTCCCTGTCGTTAATAAGCCAAGGCGCAGCGTGCGGTAATTACACATCCTTTATTTAGAAGTGAAACCGAACAAAACATTAAACAGGATAAACAGAAACGTGACGTTCTGGGGCTGCTCCAAGGCAGCTACACAAAAACAAGATCCCACAACTCAAGGAGGGAAAAAGGGCTGCCTAAGTATGGTTCCCAATCAGAGACAACGATAGACAGCTGCCTCTGATTGGAAACCATACCTGGCCAAAATATAGAAATAAAATACATAGAATGCCCACCCCATATCACACCCTGACCTAACTAAACAGAGAAAAACAGCTCTCTCAGGTCAGGGCGTGACAGAAACAGATGGTACTTTTGTTTGCGTATAGAAAGGAGTCCTGGGAGCATTCAGGAGAGTGTTCTGCGGCAACATTTTCTTCACAATGGACAAACATAGGTTCATTCTGTTCAGAACAACTCAGGGTATAACAACACATCATCTTGTAACTGTATATCTAACATAGTGATCATAAACGTTGATACTGTAAATGACATGAGTTTTATTATATGGAAATGTGAAGGACACATTTGGAAGGGTGTGTGGTTTGCTTGTATGACATCAAAGTGGTATTTATTATAATCCTCAACGTCTTTCAGAACACGTCGACTCCTCAGAATTTACAGCACTTCCCTCATTCACACAACAACAACATGTGTAAAAGTTGTCCAATCAGCAGGAGGGATGGGGACAACTTCCTGTCGCTTGAGGTGCTCAAGTTCAGAACGGCTGTCAGTCATAACCCACACAGAGCTGTGAGGAGTAGAGACTGAGCTCTGACTGGCTGTCGGTCATAACCCACACAGAGCTGTGAGGAGTAGAGACTGATCTCTGACCTGTTGTCAGTCATAACCCACACAGAGCTGTGAGGAGTAGAGACTGAGCTCTGACTGGCTGTCAGTCATAACCCACACAGAGCTGTGAGGAGTAGAGACTGAGCTCTGACCTGCTGTCAGTCATAACCCACACAGAGCTATGAGGAGTAGAGACTGAGCTCTGACCTGCTGTCAGTCATAACCCACACAGAGCTGTGAGGAGTAGAGACTGAGCTCTGACTGGCTGTCAGTCATAACCCACACAGAGCTGTGAGGAGTAGAGACTGAGCTCTGACCTGCTGTCAGTCATAACCCACACAGAGCTGTGAGGAGTAGAGACTGAGCTCTGACCTGCTGTCAGTCATAACCCACACAGAGCTGTGAGGAGTAGAGACTGAGCTCTGATGTCATTTATAGCATGTTACTCTACAGCCACTGGGTATACGGGATGAAGGGCTGTGAGTGGAAAGAGGTACCTTGTGCCAAGCTGGGCTGTATTGTGTTACCAGCTCTATCACAATAGACCTCCCCCCAACAAGTAGACAGTGTTTATGTGTAGACATTTTGATTGTGAATTTGGAGAAGGACTCTCTTAAGTAATCTGTATTTGAGACAGAAGATAGAAAGTGTTCTTCACTTTGTGTCTGTCCTGACCCACAGTTATGACATAGTCTGTCCTCTCTTCTGGCCCTGACCCTCAGTTATGACATAGCCTGTCCTCTCTGGCCCTGACCCACAGTTATGACAGTCTGTCCTCTCCTCTGGCCCTGACCCACAGTTATGACATAGTCTGTCCTCTCCTCTGGCCCTGACCCACAGTTATGACATAGTCTGTCCTCTCCTCTGGCCCTGACCCACAGTTATGACATAGCCTGTCCTCTCTGGCCCTGACCCACAGTTATGACAGTCTGTCCTCTCCTCTGGCCCTGACCCACAGTTATGACATAGTCTGTCCTCTCCTCTGGCCCTGACCCACAGTTATGACATAGTCTGTCCTCTCCTCTGGCCCTGACCCACAGTTATGACATAGTCTGTCCTCTCCTCTGGCCCTGACCCACAGTTATGACATAGTCTGTCCTCTCCTCTGGCCCTGACCCACAGTTATGACATAGTCTGTCCTCTCCTCTGGCCCTGACCCACAGTTATGACATAGTCTGTCCTCTCTGGCCAGCCATGTTTTTTGATGGCGTTCTGTTTCAATTTCCAGGCTATGATCACTAATTCTGTATTTAGTTAATGATTTTCTATGTTTGGAGTCTTTTACACAGGTTAAGTATTCTCTCTCTCTCTAACATCAGAGCTGTCTCTCCCATCACCACAATGCTGTCGTGATGAGCCATGTTCACAAAGAAACATCCTGAGTCGTTATCATAATCAATTCTCACTGTGCTGCTGAAGTATCAATCAGCGATTCAGCATGAGGAATGAGATTTAATTAGACATCGTGACAGATAATATTGTCCATTTAATTAGACAAGGTGACAGATAATATTGTCCATTTAATTAGACAACGTGACAGTTAATATTGTCCATTTAATTAGACAACGTGACAGTTAATATTGTCCATTTAATTAGACAACGTGACAGTTAATATTGTCCATTTAATTAGACAACGTGACAGTTAATGTTGTCCATTTAATTAGACAAGGTGACAGATAATATTGTCCATTTAATTAGACAAGGTGACAGATAATATTGTCCATTTAATTAGACAAGGTGACAGTTAATATTGTCCATTTAATTAGACAAGGTGACAGATAATATTGTCCATTTAATTAGACAACGTAACAGTTAATATTGTCCATTTAATTAGACAACGTGACAGTTAATATTGTCCATTTAATTAGACAACGTGACAGTTAATATTGTCCATTTAATTAGACAAGGTGACAGATAATATTGTCCATTTAATTAGACAACGTGACAGTTAATATTGTCCATTTAATTAGACAACGTGACAGTTAATATTGTCCATTTAATTAGACAACGTGACAGATAATATTGTCCATTTAATTAGACAAGGTGACAGATAATATTGTCCATTTAATTAGACAACGTGACAGATAATATTGTCCATTTAATTAGACAACGTGACAGATAATATTGTCCATTTAATTAGACAACGTGACAGTTAATATTGTCCATTTAATTAGACATCGTGACAGTTAATATTGTCCATTTAATTAGACAACGTGACAGTTAATATTGTCCATTTAATTAGACAACGTGACAGTTAATATTGTCCATTTAATTAGACAACGTGACAGTTAATATTGTCCATTTAATTAGACAACGTGACAGTTAATATTGTCTCATAATATTGTCCATCAGTATTCCCTTTGTTTCCATTGTAGTGAATAATGAATTGTCTTTGTGGTGAAAATGGAGGAGAAGAGAAGTGTTTCTGCTGTGTTGGACTTGATTCAGTTTATATCAGGTGTTTATATCAGGTGTTTATATCAGGTGTTTATATCAGGTGTTTATATCAGGTGTTTATATCAGGTGTATTATATTGTCATGCTGAAGAGAACATCCAGGGATTGTTACTAGTTATCAGCTAAATGGTTTAATATCCTCTCACATTAATCAGCACCTGTCAGACAGCTGCTCTAGGGATCCTTTTATAATGGCTACGTTACATGATGGATTCATCAAACCAGATTTGGTGAAAGGGGGCAAATTAGGTTTCATTTTGTTTCGGCGTTAGTAAGATGAGACTAAATCAGCTGTGGCGAAGCCTGCTAACTCTGTCAATCAACAGTAACACACACAGACAGACAGACAGACAGACAGACAGACAGACAGACACGGTGCAGTAGGAGATATGATGAAGGATCTCGGTCACCGGTCTCATTTTCCCAGATCAGTGGCTTGGAAGAGCAGATGATGTGTTTGAGGAATGTATTTTCCTTCAGTCATTCTTCATGTTTGGTTAGAGGTTACAGAGACAGGCTTTCTGGGACTGAGGCCCAACTGATCTGAACATTCAACCACTGTCTGTCGGTCCCCCCCCCCCCCCACACACACACACACACACACACACACACACACACACACACACACACACACACACACACACACACAAGGCTGTCTGTTCGGAAGCTGGACCCTCATTCATTTTGCTATGTCAGGCGGCATAAATATTTTGAAAAAGGTTTGATAGTGAGGATAATCTGTGGAGGTGGAGGTTTGATAGTGAGGATAATCTGTGGAGGTGGAGGTTTGATAGTGAGGATAATCTGTGGAGGTGGAGGTTTGATAGTGAGGATAATCTGCGGAGGTGGAGGTTTGACAGTGAGGATAATCTGCGGAGGTGGAGGTTTGACAGTGAGGATAATCTGCGGAGGTGGAGGTTTGACAGTGAGGATAATCTGCGGAGGTGGAGGTTTGACAGTGAGGATAATCTGCGGAGGTGGAGGTTTGACAGTGAGGATAATCTGCGGAGGTGGAGGTTTGACAGTGAGGATAATCTGCGGAGGTGGAGGTTTGACAGTGAGGATAATCTGTGGAGGTTTGACAGTGAGGATAATCTGTGGAGGTGGAGGTCTGATAGTGAGGATAATCTGTGGAGGTGGAGGTTTGACAGTGAGGATAATCTGTGGAGGGTTGACAGTGAGGATAATCTGTGGAGGGTTGACAGTGAGGATAATCTGTGGAGGTTTGATTGAGTGAGTGAGTGAGTGAGTGAGTGAGTGTGTGTGTGTGTGTGTGTGTGTGTGTGTGTGTGTGTGTGTGTGTGTGTGTGTGTGTGTGTGTGTGTGTGTGTGTGAGAGAGAGAGAGAGAGATCTGCAAGAAAAGTGGTGCAGAAACTGTCACTGGGCTGGTTGCTCAGGGTTTCCTTTATTATCATACCCAGGAAGAGATGACAGCAGAGTAATATCCTGTTGTCCCAGTACAGAGAAGCAGTCTCTGGATTTCTGTCTGCTGTGTGTTGAGTCAAGCAGAGATGAGCTCATTTACCACGGTGCCTCAATGACTGGAGCTCAGTACCTAAAGATTTAGATTCATTGTCCTGTGACAGGCTGTATAAAAGCGTCTGTCTCTTTGTGGAAGTCACGTGTGTGCGATGATGCTTAGTCAGAGAAGGCCCCATGGCAGTAGCTAAAACAGGAACAACTCTGATTTGGGTTGCGTATAATGATTCTCATTCCCAACCTAATTATGGAACTGAATCACTCTGTGGAGGACAGGGAACTGAATCACTCTGTGGAGGACAGGGAACTGAATCACTCTGTGGAGTCGAGGTCGACCGATTATGATTTTTCACCGCCGAGGCCGATTATTATTATGTTTTTTTATATATGTATGTGTATATATATATATATATATATATATATATATATATATATATATCACACACACACACACACACACACACACACACACACACACACACACAGCTCTGAAGTGACAACGATACTGAAGAGTCTGCTTAGGAGACAAATACTCTCAACTGTTTGAATAATAAAAATAGAGTAAGTTACCTGTGATGAATGCTGAAAACAAAAACTGTAATTTCTATATGCAGGAAATCCTATTTTAATAATGGGCATGGTAAGAATTGACTAACAAGGTGCGAGTCATAATTCCCATGACACCTTCTAGCAAAATCTGAAAAGCGGTTCCTTCATTTATTCCATAGGATATTTTTAGATTAACTTAAAATAAGGTCTGTGTTTGGTTTAGGCTTACACCACCTTGACAATTTTATAACTGTGTAGATATCCATAGGATATAACTCTGATCAATATAAGCGAAGAATTTTTTTTTTGTAGAGTGGATTTATGAAAATATGTTGACAAACGTTACCTAGTGAGATTTACACGGGTATCTTAACGCCGAGGCGGTTTAAGCACAAAACACAGACCTTATTTGAAGTAGATCAAGACATTCTCTATGGAAGACATGAACGGTAAAATAACGAAGGAACCCCTTTCAAGCTCAGCCGCAAGTTATTACAGGAATTATGACGCGTTGACTATTTCTCTCTAAACCATATACCTTTGACTATTACGAGCCTGCTGCTGCCTACCACCGCTCAGTCAGACTGCTCTATCAAATATCAAATCATAGACTTAACTATAATATAATAAACCTTAGGTCATTAATATGTTCAAATCCCGAAACTATCATCTCGAAAACATTATTCTTTCAGTGACATACGGAACCGTTCCGTATTTTATCTAACGGGTGGCATCCATAAGTCTAAATATTCCTGTTACATCGCACAACCTACAATGTTATTTCATAGTTCCGTAAAATTCTGGCAAATTAGTTCGCAACGAGCCAGATTCTGTATGCCCTGATTCTGCGTGCAACGAACGCAAGAGAACTGACACAATTTCACCTGGTTAATATTGCCTGCTAACCTGGATTTCTTTTAGCTAAATATGCAGGTTTAAAAATATATACTTGTGTATTGATTTTAAGAAAGGCATTGATGTTTATGGTTAGGTACAGTCGTGCAACGATTGTGCTTTTTTTCGCAAATGCGCTTTTGTTAAATCATCCCCCGTTTGGCGAAGTCTGCTGTCTTTGTTAGGAAGAAATAGTCTTCACAGTTCGCAACAAGCCAGGCGGCCCAAACTGTCGCATATACCCTGACTCTGTTTGCAAGAGAAGTGACACATTTTCCCTAGTTAAAAGAAATTCATGTTAGCAGGCAATATTAACTAAATATGCAGGTCTAAAAATATATACTTGTGTATTGATTTTAAGAAAGACATTGATGTTTATGGTTGGGTACACGTCGGAGCAAAGACAGTCCTTTTTCGCGAATGCGCACCGCATCGATTATATGCAAAGCAGGACAGGCTAGATAAACTAGTAATATCATCAACCATGTGTAGTTAACTAGTGTTTATGATTGATTGATTGTTTTTTTGTAAGATAAGTTTAATGCTAGCTAGCAACTTACCTTGGCAACGTAAAGCAGGTGGTTAGAGCGTTGGGCTAGTTAACGTAAGGTTGCATCCCCAAGCTGACAAGGTAAAAATCTGTCGTTCTGCCCCTGAACAAGGTAGTTAACCCACCGTTCCTAGGCCATCATTGTAAATAAGAATGTGTTCTTAACTGACTTGCCTAGTTAAATAAAGGTTTAAAAAATATATATATATAAAAATCGGCAAATCGGTGTCCAAAAATACCGATTACCGATTGTTATGAAAACTTGAAATCGGCCCTAATTAATCGGCCCTTTCGATCAATCGGTCGACCTCTACTGTGGAGGACAGGGAACTGAATCACTCTGTTGAGGACAGGGAACTGAATCAGGCAGATTATAGAGAAAATAAAATATTTTTCTGCATTCCAAATAGGTTGCCATTTCAACGCAGTAGTCCACTATATAGGAAATAGGGTTCCATTTCAACGCAGTAGTCCACTATATAGGAAATAGGGTTCCATTTCAACGCAGTAGTCCACTATATAGGAAATAGGGTTCCATTTCAACGCAGTAGTCCACTATATAGGAAATAGGGTTCCATTTGGAACACAGTAGTCCACTATATAGGAAATAGGGTTCCATTTAGGACCCCAGCAGTCCACTATATAGGAAATAGGGTTCCATTTGGAACACAGTAGTCCACTATATAGGAAATAGGGTTCCATTTCAACGCAGTAGTCCACTATATAGGAAATAGGGTTCCATTTCAACGCAGTAGTCCACTATATAGGAAATAGGGTTCCATTTCAACGCAGTAGTCCACTATATAGGAAATAGGGTTCCATTTGGAACACAGTAGTCCACTTTATAGGAAATAGGGTTCCATTTGGAACACAGTAGTCCACTATATAGGAAATAGGGTTCCATTTCAACGCAGTAGTCCACTATATAGGAAATAGGGTTCCATTTCAACGCAGTAGTCCACTTTATAGGAAATAGGGTTCCATTTGGAACACAGTAGTCCACTATATAGGAAATAGGGTTCCATTTGGAACACAGTAGTCCACTTTATAGGAAATAGGGTTCCATTTGGAACACAGTAGTCCACTATATAGGAAATAGGGTTCCATTTGGAACACAGTAGTCCACTATATAGGAAATAGGGTTCCATTTGGAACACAGTAGTCCACTATATAGGAAATAGGGTTCCATTTGGAACACAGTAGTCCACTATATAGGAAATAGGGTTCCATTTCAACACAGTAGTCCACTATATAGGAAATAGGGTTCCATTTGGAACACAGACATGGTGATGTGTTGTAATGGTTTGGTTTAGAATCATAGATTTTTGTTGTAAGGATTCTTCCTGAGAGAGAGAGACTATTCCGGTATTTTTCCTATGTTTTAAGAATTGTACACAAAACCATGAGCAATTGGTGCTCTTTATTAAGAGAGAGAAAGAGAGAGAGAGAGATGAGGCCACAGCACACAGAGGTTGTCTCTCTGAATCTAGTCACGTCAGGGGGAGAGGAGACCCAGCAAGACGAGCCCGTCCCTCTATCTGTCTCTCTCTTCTCTCACTTTGGCTCTCTCATTCTCTCTCTCCCTCCATTCTTTTCCCCCTGTTCTCAGGCCCTGTGGGGTCACTCTAAATGTCCCTCAGCCAAAACAAATATCCGTCACTGTCCTCTTCTGCTGGAAGGAGGCCATCTTGCCCAGGCCTTGTTTTTAAACATGACATGGTAGAAAACTTTTCCTTTTGACTCGGCTGGTGACTGGTGTGTTCCCCCGTATCTTCCTCATTTTCCCCTTGGGGTTTTCCCCATCCTTCCCTGTTTCTGTTCTGTTCTATCAGACAAACTCTCTGTGAATGTCAAGTCAGGAATGTGCTTGTCTGTTAGTGTATTTATTCTCAACCTGTCACACATGTTCAGGAAGGTATTTTCGTCATGGTAACTTTTTGATACTTGTTGCTGCCTTGTAGTTGCTGTGTGATGTTCTACTCCTGCCTTGTAGTTGCTGTGTGATGTTCTACTCCTGCCTTGTAGTTGCTGTGTGATGTTCTACTCCTGCCTTGTAGTTGCTGTGTGATGTTCTACTCCTGCCTTGTAGTTGCTGTGTGATGTTCTACTCCTGCCTTGTAGTTGCTGTGTGATGATCTACTACTGCCTTGTAGTTGCTGTGTGATGATCTACTCCTGCCTTGTAGTTGCTGTGTGATGTTCTACTCCTGCCTTGTAGTTGCTGTGTGATGTTCTACTCCTGCCTTGTAGTTGCTGTGTGATGATCTACTCCTGCCTTGTAGTTGCTGTGTGATGTTCTACTGCTGCATTGTAGTTGCTGTGTGATGATCTACTCCTGCCTTGTAGTTGCTGTGTGATGTTCTACTTATTTGTTTATTATCTCTCTGTTTTTCTAGGCTCTTGCATCTCATCGGGCCTACCTCCTGACTGCACGCATCCCCAGCAAGGTAAGAACAGCCAGCTACAGCTCATAGTCCTGTCTCTTCTAGGTCAACTAGGAAACTACTCTGGCTGGTCACCTACAGCTCATAGTCCTGTCTCTTCTAGGTCAACTAGGAAACTACTCTGGTCACCTACAGCTCATAGTCCTGTCTCTTCTAGGTCAACTAGGAAACTACTCTGGTCACCTACAGCTCATAGTCCTGTCTCTTCTAGGTCAACTAGGAAACTACTCTGGTCACCTACAGCTCATAGTCCTGTCTCTTCTAGGTCAACTAGGAAACTACTCTGGCTGGTCACCTACAGCTCATAGTCCTGTCTCTTCTAGGTCAACTAGGAAACTACTCTGGTCACCTACAGCTCATAGGCCTGTCTCTTCTAGGTCAACTAGGAAACTACTCTGGTCACCTACAGCTCATAGGCCTGTCTCTTCTAGGTCAACTAGGAAACTACTCTGGCTGGTCACCTACAGCTCATAGGCCTGTCTCTTCTAGGTCAACTAGGAAACTACTCTGGCTGGTCACCTACAGCTCATAGGCCTGTCTCTTCTAGGTCAACTAGGAAACTACTCTGGCCACCTACAGCTCATAGGCCTGTCTCTTCTAGGTCAACTAGGAAACTACTCTGGTCACCTACAGCTCATAGTCCTGTCTCTTCTAGGTCAACTAGGAAACTACTCTGGCTGGTCACCTACAGCTCATAGTCCTGTCTCTTCTAGGTCAACTAGGAAACTACTCTGGTCACCTACAGCTCATAGTCCTGTCTCTTCTAGGTCAACTAGGAAACTACTCTGGTCACCTACAGCTCATAGTCCTGTCTCTTCTAGGTCAACTAGGAAACTACTCTGGTCACCTACAGCTCATAGTCCTGTCTCTTCTAGGTCAACTAGGAAACTACTCTGGTCACCTACAGCTCATAGGCCTGTCTCTTCTAGGTCAACTAGGAAACTACTCTGGCTGGTCACCTACAGCTCATAGGCCTGTCTCTTCTAGGTCAACTAGGAAACTACTCTGGTCACCTACAGCTCATAGTCCTGTCTCTTCTAGGTCAACTAGGAAACTACTCTGGTCACCTACAGCTCATAGGCCTGTCTCTTCTAGGTCAACTAGGAAACTACTCTGGTCACCTACAGCTCATAGGCCTGTCTCTTCTAGGTCAACTAGGAAACTACTCTGGTCACCTACAGATCATAGGCCTGTCTCTTCTAGGTCAACTAGGAAACTACTCTGGCTGGTCACCTACAGCTCATAGGCCTGTCTCTTCTAGGTCAACTAGGAAACTACTCTGGCTGGTCACCTACAGCTCATAGTCCTGTCTCTTCTAGGTCAACTAGGAAACTACTCTGGTCACCTACAGCTCATAGGCCTGTCTCTTCTAGGTCAACTAGGAAACTACTCTGGTCACCTACAGCTCATAGGCCTGTCTCTTCTAGGTCAACTAGGAAACTACTCTGGTCACCTACAGCTCATAGGCCTGTCTCTTCTAGGTCAACTAGGAAACTACTCTGGTCACCTACAGCTCATAGGCCTGTCTCTTCTAGGTCAACTAGGAAACTACTCTGGTCACCTACAGGTCATAGGCCTGTCTCTTCTAGGTCAACTAGGAAACTACTCTGGCTGGTCACCTACAGCTCATAGGCCTGTCTCTTCTAGGTCAACTAGGAAACTACTCTGGTCACCTACAGCTCATAGGCCTGTCTCTTCTAGGTCAACTAGGAAACTACTCTGGCCACCTACAGCTCATAGTCCTGTCTCTTCTAGGTCAACTAGGAAACTACTCTGGCTGGTCACCTACAGCTCATAGTCCTGTCTCTTCTAGGTCAACTAGGAAACTACTCTGGTCACCTACAGCTCATAGGCCTGTCTCTTCTAGGTCAACTAGGAAACTACTCTGGTCACCTACAGCTCATAGGCCTGTCTCTTCTAGGTCAACTAGGAAACTACTCTGGTCACCTACAGCTCATAGTCCTGTCTCTTCTAGGTCAACTAGGAAACTACTCTGGTCACCTACAGCTCATAGTCCTGTCTCTTCTAGGTCAACTAGGAAACTACTCTGGTCACCTACAGCTCATAGGCCTGTCTCTTCTAGGTCAACTAGGAAACTACTCTGGTCACCTACAGCTCATAGTCCTGTCTCTTCTAGGTCAACTAGGAAACTACTCTGGTCACCTACAGCTCATAGTCCTGTCTCTTCTAGGTCAACTAGGAAACTACTCTGGTCACCTACAGCTCATAGGCCTGTCTCTTCTAGGTCAACTAGGAAACTACTCTGGTCACCTACAGCTCATAGGCCTGTCTCTTCTAGGTCAACTAGGAAACTACTCTGGCTGGTCACCTACAGCTCATAGGCCTGTCTCTTCTAGGTCAACTAGGAAACTACTCTGGTCACCTACAGCTCATAGGCCTGTCTCTTCTAGGTCAACTAGGAAACTACTCTGGTCACCTACAGCTCATAGTCCTGTCTCTTCTAGGTCAACTAGGAAACTACTCTGGTCACCTACAGCTCATAGTCCTGTCTCTTCTAGGTCAACTAGGAAACTACTCTGGTCACCTACAGCTCATAGGCCTGTCTCTTCTAGGTCAACTAGGAAACTACTCTGGCTGGTCACCTACAGCTCATAGTCCTGTCTCTTCTAGGTCAACTAGGAAACTACTCTGGTCACCTACAGCTCATAGGCCTGTCTCTTCTAGGTCAACTAGGAAACTACTCTGGCTGGTCACCTACAGCTCATAGGCCTGTCTCTTCTAGGTCAACTAGGAAACTACTCTGGTCACCTACAGCTCATAGTCCTGTCTCTTCTAGGTCAACTAGGAAACTACTCTGGTCACCTACAGCTCATAGGCCTGTCTCTTCTAGGTCAACTAGGAAACTACTCTGGCTGGTCACCTACAGCTCATAGGCCTGTCTCTTCTAGGTCAACTAGGAAACTACTCTGGTCACCTACAGCTCATAGTCCTGTCTCTTCTAGGTCAACTAGGAAACTACTCTGGCTGGCACACAGGCTGTACAAGAACAGCTTCCAATTTCAATATTTTTGAAATACTTTTTCAGTTGAGTTGATTGAGTGTGTGGTGGTTCTGACGGTGTTAATCAGGTAACAGACGGACAGACGGCTTCTTCTGACTCACTGCATCTCATTCGTTAGCTGATTGTGTTAATTCTTCAACTGTGTGCCTTGTTAAATAAATACATTAAAAATCACAGCCCGCTGGCCCTTAGTCACAGTCCACTGGACCTTGTTCACAGCCCACTGGCCCTTAGTCACAGTCCACTGGACCTTGTTCACAGTCCACTGGACCTTGTTCACAGTCCACTGGACCTTGTTCACAGTCCACTGGACCTTGTTCACAGTCCACTGGACCTTGTTCACAGTCCACTGGACCTTGTTCACAGTCCACTGGACCTTGTTCACAGTCCACTGGACCTTGTTCACAGTCCACTGGACCTTGTTCACAGTCCACTGGCCCTTAGTCACAGTCCACTGGCCCTTAGTCACAGTCCACTGGCCCTTAGTCACAGTCCACTGGCCCTTAGTCACAGTCCACTGGCCCTTAGTCACAGTCCACTGGCCCTTAGTCACAGTCCACTGGCCCTTAGTCACAGTCCACTGGCCCTTGTTCACAGTCCACTGGCCCTTGTTCACAGTCCACTGGCCCTTGTTCACAGTCCACTGGCCCTTGTTCACAGTCCACTGGCCCTTAGTCACAGTCCACTGGCCCTTGTTCACAGTCCACTGGACCTTGTTTTCATATGGAGCCACAACACAGTAATACAGTACAGATGTACCACGTTAACAGATGGTCTGTCAGCTGTGTGTCTATATCGGCTTACAGTGTCCCCTGTTCTGAAACACTAACCTTTTCCCTATAGACTGTTAGTGTACTACTTCTGGAGCTGTTCTGAAACACTAACCTTTTCCCTGTAGACTGTTAGTGTAATACTTCTGGAGCTGTTCTGAAACACTAACCTTTTCCCTGTAGACTGTTAGTGTAATACTTCTGGAGCTGTTCTGAAACACTAACCTTTTCCCTATAGACTGTTAGTGTAATACTTCTGGAGCTGTTCTGAAACACTAACCTTTTCCCTATAGACTGTTAGTGTAATACTTCTGGAGCTGTTCTGAAACACTAACCTTTTCCCTGTAGACTGTTAGTGTAATAATTCTGGAGCTGTTCTGAAACACTAACCTTTTCCCTGTAGACTGTTAGTGTAATACTTCTGGAGCTGTTCTGAAACACTAACCTTTTCCCTGTAGACTGTTAGTGTAATACTTCTGGAGCTGTTCTGAAACACTAACCTTTTCCCTGTAGACTGTTAGTGTAATACTTCTGTCCAGAGCTGTCTACTCTATTCTGTACCCCTCTCCTCTACTTTCATCTCCTCTCCTCTCCTCTCTCTCCTCTCTCCCCCTGGCATTGTTAGTAGATTAGAGATGTCAATGGAACTTGACCCGAGGAAAGCCTGCTGACCCCTAGTGACCCCTGGTGATCTCTGGAACCCCTACACGTGGTCCTAGTGACCGCTGGTGATCTCTGGAACCCCTACACGTGGTCCTAGTGACCCCTGGTGATCTCTGGTAACCCCTACATGTGGTCCTAGTGACCTCTGGTGATCTCTGGAACCCCTTCACATGGTCCTGGTGATCTCTGGAACCCCTTCTGGTGGTCCTAGTGACCCCTGGTGATCTCTGGAACCCCTTCTGGTGGTCTTAGTGACCCCTGGTGATCTCTGGAACCCTTTCACGTGGTCCTAGTGACCCCTGGTGATCTCTGGAACCCCTTCTGGTGGTCTTAGTGACCCCTGGTGATCTCTGGAACCCCTTCTGGTGGTCTTAGTGACCCCTGGTGATCTCTGGAACCCCTTCACGTGGTCCTAGTGATCCCTGGTGATCTCTGGAACCCCTTCTGGTGGTCCTAGTGACCCCTGGTGATCTCTGGAACCCCTTCACGTGGTCCTAGTGACCGCTGGTGATCTCTGGAACCCCTATACGTGGTCCTAGTGACCCCTGGTGATCTCTGGTAATCCCTACACGTGGTCCTAGTGACCCCTGGTGATCTCTGGAACCCCTACACGTGGTCCTAGTGAATGTGGTGATCTCTGGAACCCCTTCACGTGGTCCTAGTGACCCTTGGTGATCTCTGGAACCCCTTCTGGTGGTCTTAGTGACCCCTGGTGATCTCTGGAACCCCTTCACGTGGTCCTAGTGACCCCTGGTGATCTCTGGAACCCCTTCTGGTGGTCCTAGTGACCCCTGGTGATCTCTGGAACCCTTTCACGTGGTCCTAGTGACCGCTGGTGATCTCTGGAACCCCTACACGTGGTCCTAGTGACCCCTGGTGATCTCTGGTAATCCCTACACGTGGTCCTAGTGACCCCTGGTGATCTCTGGAACCCCTACACGTGGTCCTAGTGACCCCTGGTGATCTCTGGAACCCCTTCACGTGGTCCTAGTGACCCCTGTTGATCTCTGGAACCCCTACACGTGGTCCTAGTGACCCCTGGTGATCTCTGGAACCCCTACACGTGGTCCTAGTGACCCCTGGTGATCTCTGGAACCCCTACACGTGGTCCTAGTGACCCCTGGTGATCTCTGGTAATCCCTACACGCGGTCCTAGTGACCCCTGGTGATCTCTGGAACCCCTTCACGTGGTCCTAGTGACCCTTGGTGATCTCTGGAACCCCTTCTGGTGGTCTTAGTGACCCCTGGTGATCTCTGGAACCCCTTCACGTGGTCCTAGTGACCCCTGGTGATCTCTGGAACCCCTTCTGGTGGTCCTAGTGACCCCTGGTGATCTCTGGAACCCTTTCACGTGGTCCTAGTGACCGCTGGTGATCTCTGGAACCCCTACACGTGGTCCTAGTGACCCCTGGTGATCTCTGGTAATCCCTACACGTGGTCCTAGTGACCCCTGGTGATCTCTGGAACCCCTACACGTGGTCCTAGTGACCCCTGGTGATCTCTGGAACCCCTTCACGTGGTCCTAGTGACCCCTGTTGATCTCTGGAACCCCTACACGTGGTCCTAGTGACCCCTGGTGATCTCTGGAACCCCTACACGTGGTCCTAGTGACCCCTGGTGATCTCTGGTAATCCCTACACGCGGTCCTAGTGACCCCTGGTGATCTCTGGTAACCCCTACACGTGGTCCTAGTGACCCCTGGTGATCTCTGGTAACCCTTACACGTGGTCCTAGTGACCCCTGGTGATCTCTGGAACCCCTACATGTGGTCCTAGTGACCCCTGGTGATCTCTGGAACCCCTACACGTGGTCCTAGTGACCCCTGGTGATCTTTGGAACCCCTACATGTGGTCCTAGTGACCCCTGGTGATCTCTGGAACCCCTACATGTGATGCTAAGCAGTGGCACTGAGACTGATTACTCTCAGGGATCACCTCCGCTGGATCCTAGAGGATCACCTCCACTGGACCCTAGAGGATCACCTCCACTGGACCCCGGAGGATCGCCTCCACTGGACCGCGGAGGATCGCCTCCACTGGACCGCGGAGGATCGCCTCCACTGGACCCGGAGGATCGCCTCCACTGGACCCCGGAGGATCGCCTCCACTGGACCCCGGAGGATCGCCTCCACTGGACCCCGGAGGATCGCCTCCACTGGACCCTGGAGGATCGCCTCCACTGGACCCTGGAGGATCGCCTCCACTGGACCCCTGGAGGATCGCCTCCACTGGACCCCTGGAGGATCACCTCCACTGGACCCCGGAGGATCACCTCCACTGGACCCTAGAGGATCACCTCCACTGGACCCCGGAGGATCACCTCCACTGGACCTAGAGGATCACCTCCACTGGACCCCTAGAGGATCACCTCCACTGGACCCCTAGAGGATCACCACCACTGGACCCCTGGAGGATCACCTCCACTGGACCCCTAGAGGATCACCTCCACTGGACCCCTAGAGGATCACCTCCACTGGACCCCTAGAGGATCACCTCCACTGGACCCCTAGAGGATCAACCTCCACTGGACCCCTAGAGGATCACCTCCACTGGACCCCTAGAGGATCACCTCCACTGGACCCGCCTAGAGGATCACCTCCCACTGGACCCCTAGAGGATCACCACCACTGGACCCCTAGAGGATCACCTCCACTGGACCCCTAGAGGATCACCTCCACTGGACCCCTAGAGGATCACCTCCACTGGACCCCTAGAGGATCACCTCCACTGGACCCCGGAGGATCACCTCCACTGGACCCCTAGAGGATCACCTCCACTGGACCCCTAGGAGGATCACCTCCACTGGACCCCTGGAGAGGATCACCTCCACTGGACCCCTGGAGGATCACCTCCACTGGACCCCTAGAGGATCACCTCCACTGGACCCCGGAGGATCACCTCCACTGGACCCCTAGAGGATCACCTCCACTGGACCCCTGGAGGATCACCTCCACTGGACCCTAGAGGATCACCTCCACTGGACCCCTAGAGGATCACCACCACTGGACCCCTAGAGGATCACCTCCACTGGACCCCTAGAGGATCACCTCCACTGGACCCCTAGAGGATCACCTCCACTGGACCCCTGGAGGATCACCTCCACTGGACCCTAGAGGATCACCTCCACTGGACCCCTGGAGGATCACCTCCACTGGACCCTAGAGGATCACCTCCACTGGACCCCGGAGGATCACCACCACTGGACCCCTAGAGGATCACCTCCACTGGACCCCTAGAGGATCACCTCCACTGGACCCCTAGAGGATCACCTCCACTGGACCCCTAGAGGATCACCTCCACTGGCCCTAGAGGATCACCTCCACTGGACCCCTAGAGGATCACCTCCACTGGACCCCTGGAGGATCACCTCCACTGGACCCCGGAGGATCACCTCCACTGGACCCCTGGAGGATCACCTCCACTGGACCCCGAGAGGATCACCTCCACTGGACCCCGGAGGATCACCTCCACTGGACCCTAGAGGATCACCTCCACTGGACCCCTAGAGGATCACCTCCACTGGACCCCTGGAGGATCACCTCCACTGGACCCCTAGAGGATCACCTCCACTGGACCCCTAGAGGATCACCTCCACTGGACCCCTAGAGGATCACCTCCACTGGACCCCTAGAGGATCACCTCCACTGGACCCCTAGAGGATCACCTCCACTGGACCCCTGGAGGATCACCTCCACTGGACCCCTAGAGGATCACCTCCACTGGACCCCTGGAGGATCACCTCCACTGGACCCCTAGAGGATCACCTCCACTGGACCCCTAGAGGATCACCTCCACTGGACCCCTGGAGGATCACCTCCACTGGACCCCTGGAGGATCACCTCCACTGGACCCTAGAGGATCACCTCCACTGGACCCTAGAGGATCACCTCCACTGGACCCCGGAGGATCACCTCCACTGGCCCTAGAGGATCACCTCCACTGGACCCCTAGAGGATCACCTCCACTGGACCCCGGAGGATCACCTCCACTGGACCCCGGAGGATCACCTCCACTGGACCCCGGAGGATCACCACCACTGGACCCCGGAGGATCACCTCCACTGGACCCTAGAGGATCACCTCCACTGGACCCCTAGAGGATCACCTCCACTGGACCCCGGAGGATCACCTCCACTGGACCCCTAGAGGATCACCTCCACTGGACCCCGGAGGATCACCTCCACTGGACCCCGGAGGATCACCTCCACTGGACCCTAGAGGATCACCTCCACTGGACCCCTAGAGGATCACCTCCACTGGACCCTAGAGGATCACCTCCACTGAATCCCAGGTCACTGGTTGATAGGACAGCAGTGTATTTACCAACGCACCCTGGAGTTGTCGAATGTCCACTGAACAGATTCTTACATTGAATCCTCATAAATTAATTTGTTATCCGACAATAGATACAGTAACTACAGTCAGAAGTTCTGAAGTTATTCCACAGAACGATGTTCATTGAATCCAGACTGAGGATGTCCTGGATCCTCTCATCAGTGTGACTGACTATCACGGCCTGGACACAGATCTAAGCCAGGTCTTACAGGAGGAATGTACAGGATACTCTTTTCAGTGTGTCTGACTATCACGGCCTGGACATAGATCTATGCCAGGTCTTACAGGAGGAATGTACAGGATACTCTTATCAGTGTGACTGACTATCACGGCCTGGACATAGATCTACGCCAGGTCTTACAGGAGGAATGTACAGGATACTCTTATCAGTGTGACTGACTATCACGGCCTGGAGAGGATGCATTTTAGCAGTAGGAGAGGAGATTATTCAGCTACAGATTAGTAGCCGTCTCTGAGGCCAGCTAAAATCTCTTCCTCCCTCCTACCCTCTCTCTCTCTCTCTCTCTCTCTCTCTCTCTCTCTCTCTCTGCCTTTCTCCCCTCCTACCCTCTGTAAGAGTTGGTCTGTAGGGGTCTCTCGCTATATCTCCCCTCCTACCCTCTCTCTCTCTCTCTCTCTCTCTCTCCCCTCCTTCTCTCTCTCTCTCTCTCCCCTCCTTCCCTCTCTCTCTCTCTCCCCTCCTCTCTCTCTCTCTCTCTCTCTCTCTCTCTCTCTCTCTCTCTCCCCTCCTTCTCTCTCTCTCTCTCTCTCTCTCCCCTCCTCTCTCTCTCTCTCTCTCTCTCTCTCTCTCTCCCCTCCTTCTCTCTCTCTCTCTCTCTCTCTCTCTCCCCTCCTCTCTCTCTCTCTCTCTCTCTCTCCCCTCCTTCTCTCTCTCTCTTTCTCCCCTCCTCTCTCTCTCTCTCTCTCTCTCTCTCTCTCTCTCTCTCTCTCTCTCTCTCTCCCCGTCAGAGGTATCTCTGCTGGGGCCTCTCAGCCTGTGGTTGTTTTGATAGCGTGCTGCGCTCCAGGCAGGCTTCAGCTTGTTTATGAAAATGGTGGAATCGATCTGACCCACCGTCTGGCTTTCTATGAGCCTCGTCCTGTCTAGTTTCCTCTGATCAGTCTAGTCTGGTTTCCTCAGATCAGTCTGGTCTAGTTTCCTCTGATCAATCTAGTCTGGTTTCCTCAGATCAGTCTGGTCTGGTTTCCTCTGATCAATCTAGTCTGGTTTCCTCAGATCAGTCTGGTCTGGTTTCCTCAGATCAATCTGGTCTGGTTACCTCAGATCAGTCTAGTCTGGTTTCCTCTGATCAGTCTGGTCTGGTTTCCTCAGATCAGTCTGGTCTAGTTTCCTCTGATCAGTCTAGTCTGGTTTCCTCTGATCAGTCTGGTCTGGTTTCCTCTGATCAGTCTGGTGTGGTCTCCTCTGATCAGTCTGGTTTCCTCTGATCAGTCTGGTTTCCTCTGATCAGTCTAGTCTGGTTTCCTCAGATCAGTCTGGTCTAGTTTCCTCTGATCAGTCTAGTCTGGTTTCCTCTGATCAGTCTAGTCTGGTTTCCGCTGATCAGTCTGGTCTGGTTTCCTCTGATCAGTCTGGTCTGGTTTCCTCTGATCAGTCTGGTCTGGTCTCCTCTGATCAGTCTGGTGTGTTTTCCTCTGATCAGTCTAGTCTGGTTTCCTCCTGATCAGTCTGGTCTGGTTTCCTCTTCCTCTGACCAGTCTGGTCTGGTTTCCTCTTCCTCTACTCAGTCTGGTCTGGTTTCCTCTGATCGGTCTGGTCTGGTCTCCTCTGATCAGTCTGGTGTGTTTTCCTCCTGCTCAGTCTGGTCTGGTTTCTCCTGATCAGTCTGGTCTGGTTTCTCCTGATCAGTCTAGTCTGGTGTCCTCTGATCAGACTGGTCTGGTTTCCTCTGATCAGACTGGTCTGGTTTCCTCTGATCAGTCTGGTCTGGTCTCCTCTGATCAGTCTGGTGTGTTTTCCTCTGATCAGTCTAGTCTGGTTTCCTCCTGATCAGTCTGGTCTGGTTTCCTCTTCCTCTGACCAGTCTGGTCTGGTTTCCTCTTCCTCTACTCAGTCTGGTCTGGTTTCCTCTGATCGGTCTGGTCTGGTCTCCTCTGATCAGTCTGGTGTGTTTTCCTCCTGCTCAGTCTGGTCTGGTTTCTCCTGATCAGTCTCGTCTGGTGTCCTCTGATCAGACTGGTCTGGTTTCTTCTGATCAGTCTGGTCTGGTTTCCTCTGATCAGTCTGGTGTGGTCTCCTCTGATCAGTCTAGTCTGGTTTCCTATGATCAGTCTAGTCTGGTTTCCTATGATCAGTCTAGTCTGGTTTCCTATGATCAGTCTAGTCTGGTTTCCTCTGATCAGTCTAGTCCGGTTTCCTCTGATCAGTCTAGTCTGGTTTCCTCTGATCAGTCTGGTCTGGTTTCCTCTGATCAGTCTGGTGTGTTTTCCTCAGATCAGTCTAGTCTGGTTTCCTCCTGCTCAGTCTGGTCTGGTTTCCTCAGCTCAGTCTGGTCTGGTTTCCTCCTGCTCAGTCTGGTCTGGTTTCCTCAGCTCAGTCTGGTCTGGTTTCCTCAGATCAGTCTGGTCTGGTTTCCTCTGATCAGTCTGGTCTGGTTTCCTCAGCTCAGTCTGGTCTGGTTTCCTCTGATCAGTCTGGTCTGGTTTCCTCTGATCAGTCTGGTCTGGTTTCCTCAGCTCAGTCTGGTCTGGTTTCCTCAGCTCAGTCTGGTCTGGTTTCCTCTGATCAGTCTGGTCTGGTTTCCTCAGCTCAGTCTGGTCTGGTTTCCTCAGCTCAGTCTGGTCTGGTTTCTCCTGATCAGTCTGGTCTGGTTTCCTCTGCTCAGTCTGGTCTGGTTTCCTCAGCTCAGTCTGGTCTGGTTTCCTCTGCTCAGTCTGGTCTGGTTTCCTCTGCTCAGTCTGGTCTGGTTTCTCCTGATCTCTTTCTCTCTCTCTCTCTCTTTCTTTCTTTCTCTCTCTCTCTCTCTCTCTCTTTCTCTCTCTCAATTCAATTTCCTCGGTCTCTCTCTCCTCGCTCTCTTTCCTCTCTCTCTCTTTTTCTCTCTCTCTCTCTCTCTCTCTCTCTGTATTTCCCCTCTACTTCTCTGTTCTTTTCCTTCTCTCTTTCTACTTAGTTTTACTCTCCTGTAAGACTCAGTTCACAGTTCATGTTGGTTTAGAACCAGCCTCCCACCACCACCACAGTGGGGCTGTCTTCCTCTGTGAGTGTCTGTCTCTGTGAACAATAGCCTGCAGCAGCAGCAGCAGCCAGGTCTGTGTGCTTAGGTAAGGTTATGTTAGGTGTGGTGCTGTGTCCATTGTCCAGGGGCCTTGGTTTAATCCCTGCTCTGAGCTCTGTCTACACACACACACACACACACAACCACACACACAATCACAAGCACATACGCACACGCATACACACAAGCACACACACACACAACCACACACCCACCCGCACTCAGACAGGCACACACACACACACACACACACACACACACACACACACACACACACACACACACACACACACACACACACACACACACGAGGTCTGTGAAGCCTATCATCCAACCCACCCTGAGTGTGTAACTTTAACAGTGGTCATGGCAGGGTTTTACTACAGCCCTGCACCGTTCAGATGCATCATTACTGTCAACATGACACTGATTGACTGTGTGTATTTGACGTGATGATATGCAGTTAAGATTGCATCTTGGCAGCAGGTCTTGCATCATCTCTGTAGTCTCTGCTGGACTGAGCATGCAGTGTTAACACATGGCCCTAGAGTCATTGTCTACAGTCTTAACACATGGTCCTAGAGTCATTGTCTACAGTCTTAACACATGGTCCTAGAGTCATTGTCTACAGTCTTAACACATGGTCCTAGAGTCATTGTCTACAGTTTTAATACATGGTCCTAGAGTCATTGTCTACAGTCTTAACACATGGTCCTAGAGTCATTGTCTACAGTCTTAACACATGGTCCTAGAGTCATTGTCTACAGTCTTAACACATGGCCCTAGAGTCATTGTTTACAGTCTTAACACATGGTCCTAGAGTCATTGTCTACAGTCTTAACACATGGTCCTAGAGTCATTGTCTACAGTCTTAACATGGTCTATGAAGAAGAGCACCAGCAGAGCTAACTAGCTGTGTAGAATGTGTTGTTTATGTTCCTCTTTATCACAGTATCATTATCTCAGATCTACTTATAACTGGAGTTATCCCATATCTACCTATAACTGGAGTTATCCCATATCTACCTATAACTGGAGTTATCCCATTATCTCAGATCTACCTATAACTGGAGTTATCCATTATCTCAGATCTACCTATAACTGGAGTTATCCATTATCTCAGATCTACCTATAACTGGAGTTATCCATTATCTCAGATCTACCTATGACTGGAGTTATCCATTATCTCAGATCTACCTATAACTGGAGTTATCCATTATCTCAGATCTACCTATAACTGGAGTTATCCCATTATCTCAGATCTACCTATAACTGGAGTTATCCATTATCTCAGATCTACCTATAACTGGAGTTATCCATTATCTCAGATCTACCTATAACTGGAGTTATCCCATTATCTCAGATCTACCTATAACTGGAGTTATCCCATTATCTCAGATCTACCTATAACTGGAGTTATCCCATTATCTCAGATCTACCTATAACTGGAGTTATCCATTATCTCAGATCTACCTATAACTGGAGTTATCCCATTATCTCAGATCTACCTATAACTGGAGTTATCCCATTATCTCAGATCTACCTATAACTGGAGTTATCCCATTATCTCAGATCTACCTATAACTGGAGTTATCCCATTATCTCAGATCTACCTAGAACTGGAGTTATCCATTATCTCAGATCTACCTAGAACTGGAGTTATCCAGACTACTGTAAGGACAGATATCAGAGAGACAGAGTACTGTTAGGACAGATATCAGAGAGACAGAGTACTGTTAGGACAGATATCAGAGAGACAGAGTACTGTTAGGACAGATATCAGAGAGACAGAGTACTGTAAGGACAGATATCAGAGAGACAGACTAGTGTAATAACAGATATCAGAGAGACAGAGTACTATTAGGACATATATCAGAGAGACAGAGTACTGTTAGGACAGATATCAGAGAGACAGAGTACTGTTAGGACAGATATCAGAGAGACAGAGTACTGTATTGACAGATATCAGAGAGACAGAGTACTGTAAGGATAGATATCAGAGAGACAGACTACTGTTAGGACAGATATCAGAGAGACAGACTACTGTTAGGACAGATATCAGAGAGACAGAGTACTGTATTGACAGATATCAGAGAGACAGAGTACTGTATTGACAGATATCAGAGAGACAGAGTACTGTATTGACAGATATCAGAGAGACAAACTACTTTTGACAGATATCAGAGAGACAGAGTACTGTAAGGATAGATATCAGAGAGACAGACTACTGTATTGACAGATATCAGAGAGACAGAGTACTGCAAGGATAGATATCAGAGAGACAGACTACTGTTAGTACAGATATCAGAGAGACAGAGTACTGTTAGGACAGATATCAGAGAGACAGAGTACTGTTAGGACAGATATCAGAGAGACAGAGTACTGTAATAACAGATATCAGAGAGACAAACTACTGTATTGACAGATATCAGAGAGACAGAGTACTGTATTGACAGATATCAGAGAGACAGGGTACTGTATTGACAGATATCAGAGAGACAGAGTACTGTAATAACAGATATCAGAGAGACAGAGTACTGTTAGGACAGATATCAGAGAGACAGAGTACTGTTAGGACAGATATCAGAGAGACAGAGTACTGTTAGGACAGATATCAGAGAGACAGAGTACTGTATTGACAGATATCAGAGAGACAGACTACTGTAATAACAGATATCAGAGAGACAGAGTACTGTAATAACAGATATCAGAGAGACAGAGTACTGTATTGACAGATACCAGAGAGACAGAGTACTGTATTGACAGATATCAGAGAGACAGACTACTGTTAGGACAGATATCAGAGAGACAGAGTACTGTAAGGATAGATATCAGAGAGACAGAGTACTGTTAGGACAGATATCAGAGAGACAGAGTACTGTTAGGACAGATATCAGAGAGACAGAGTACTGTTAGGACAGATATCAGAGAGACAGAGTACTGTTAGGACAGATATCAGAGAGACAGACTACTGTATTGACTGATATCAAAGAGACAGAGTACTGTTAGGACAGATATCAGAGAGACAGAGTACTGTTAGGATAGATATCAGAGAGACAGAGTACTGTAATAACAGATATCAGAGAGACAGAGTACTGTATTGACAGATATCAGAGAGACAGAGTACTGTTAGGATAGATATCAGAGAGACAGAGTACTGTAATAACATATCAGAGAGACAGAGTACTGTAATAACAGATATCAGAGAGACAAACTACTGTATTGACAGATATCAGAGAGACAGAGTACTGTATTGACAGATATCAGAGAGACAGAGTACTGTATTGACAGATATCAGAGAGACAGAGTACTGTATTGACAGATATCAGAGAGACAGACTACTGTAATAACAGATATCAGAGAGACAGAGTACTGTTAGGACAGATATCAGAGAGACAGACTACTGTAATAACAGATATCAGAGAGACAGAGTACTGTTAGGACAGATATCAGAGAGACAGAGTACTGTTAGGACAGATATCAGAGAGACAGAGTACTGTTAGGACAGATATCAGAGAGACAGAGTACTGTTAGGACAGATATCAGAGAGACAGAGTACTGTTAGGACAGATATCAGAGAGACAGAGTACTGTAAGGATAGATATCAGAGAGACAGAGTACTGTTAGGACAGATATCAGAGAGACAGAGTACTGTTAGGACAGATATCAGAGAGACAGAGTACTGTTAGGACAGATATCAGAGAGACAGACTACTGTAATAACAGATATCAGAGAGACAGAGTACTGTTAGGACAGATATCAGAGAGACAGAGTACTGTTAGGACAGATATCAGAGAGACAGAGTACTGTTAGGACAGATATCAGAGAGACAGACTACTGTAATAACAGATATCAGAGAGACAGAGTACTGTTAGGACAGATATCAGAGAGACAGACTACTGTAATAACAGATATCAGAGAGACAGAGTACTGTTAGGACAGATATCAGAGAGACACAGTACTGTTGGGACAGATATCAGAGAGACAGAGTCCTGTTAGGACAGATATCAGACAGACAGAGTACTGTTAGGACAGATATCAGAGAGACAGACTACTGTTAGGACAGATATCAGAGAGACAGAGTACTGTTAGGACAGATATCAGAGAGACAGATGGATAATAAACGAGTGACTGAATTATACAATTAGTCATGCCTCTGCTTTCTCACAGCACCTCTCAGCAGGCTGCAGCTATTGGCTGGCTTAGACATGGGTTGACCTCTTTCATTCTTCACTCATTTCCTCTTCCTCATTATATCTAATCCAATACAACTGCTAATGTGATGTTCTCTAGTGGGACGGGCCTAGATACGCCTCAGTGGCCATGTTTGTCAATGTTTGTATACTCTGTGAGGGAGAGGAGTGAACGTGACTGAGAACACGTGATTCAAATATGCTTTTACATTCACAGTTCACAGCTAGGCTTATATTGTAGATGTGTACCTTTTGGTCTTGGATATTCAGCAAGTCTGAATAAAGACTTATAAAGACATTTGAGGTAGGCTAAATGAGGATTTTCAGGTGGACTACAAGGACGGACTCTGTTGGTAGGCCTTCTGGAATACAATAACTATGACACAGGAGGCTCTATCTGGCTGGTAGGCCTTCTGGAATACAGTAACTATTACACAGGAGGGACCAGCTGGATGGTAGGCCTTCTGGAATACAGTAACTAGGACACAGGAGGGACCAGCTGGCTGGTAGGCCTTCTGGAATACAGTAACTATTACACAGGAGGGACCAGCTGGCTGGTAGGCCTTCTGGAATACAGTAACTATTACACAGGAGGGACCAGCTGGATGGTAGGCCTTCTGGAATACAGTAACTAGGACACAGGAGGGACCAGCTGGCTGGTAGGCCTTCTGGAATACAGTAACTATGACACAGGAAGAACCAGCTGGCTGGTAGGCCTTCTGGAATACAGTAACTATGGCACAGGAGGGACCAGCTGGCTTGTAGGCCTTCTGGAATACAGTAACTATGACACAGGAAGAACCAGCTGGCTGGTAGGCCTTCTGGAATACAGTAACTATGACACAGGAAGAACCAGCTGGCTGGTAGGCCTTCTGGAATACAGTAACTATGACACAGGAGGGACTAGCTGGCTGGTAGGCATTCTGGAATATAGTAACTATGACACAGGAGGGACCAGCTGGCTGGTAGGCCTTCTGGAATATAGTAACTATGACACAGGAGGGTCTAGTTGGCTGGTAGGCCTTCTGGAATACAGTAACTATGACACAGGAGGGACCAGCTAGCTGGTAGGCCTTCTGGAATACAGTAACTATGACACAGGAGGGACCAGCTGGCTGGTAGGCCTTCTGGAATACAGTAACTATGACACAGGAGGGACCAGCTGGCTGGTAGGCCTTCTGGAATACAGTAACTATGACACAGGAGGGACCAGCTGGCTGGTAGGCCTTCTGGAATACAGTAACTATGACACAGGAAGAACCAGCTGGCTGGTAGGCCTTCTGGAATACAGTAACTATGACACAGGAAGAACCAGCTGGCTGGTAGGCCTTCTGGAATACAGTAACTATGACACAGGAAGAACCAGCTGGCTGGTAGGCCTTCTGGAATACAGTAACTATGACACAGGAAGAACCAGCTGGCTGGTAGGCCTTCTGGAATACAGTAACTATGACACAGGAAGAACCAGCTGGCTGGTAGGCCTTCTGGAATACAGTAACTATGACACAGGAGGGTCTAGTTGGCTGGTAGGCCTTCTGGAATACAGTAACTATGACACAGGAGGGACCAGCTGGCTGGTAGGCCTTCTGGAATACAGTAACTATGACACAGGAGGGTCTAGTTGGCTGGTAGGCCTTCTGGAATACAGTAACTATGACACAGGAGGGTCTAGTTGGCTGGTAGGCCTTCTGGAATACAGTAACTATGACACAGGAAGAACCAGCTGGCTGGTAGGCCTTCTGGAATACAGTAACTATGACACAGGAAGAACCAGCTGGCTGGTAGGCCTTCTGGAATACAGTAACTATGACACAGGAGGGACCAGCTGGCTGGTAGGCCTTCTGGAATACAGTAACTATGACACAGGAGGGTCTAGCTGGCTGGTAGGCCTTCTGGAATACAGTAACTATGACACAGGAGGGACCAGCTGGTTGAAATGTGTCAGTCAGCCTGAGGGTCAGACAGACAGAGGGGCAGCCTCTCTCCTCTCTCTGTCCACAACTACTGCCAAGCCTCAGGAGCTCTGTCTGTCTACCTGCCTGGATTAGTCTGGCCATGCTGCATGGTTCCTGGCTGTGTGTGTCTGTGTGTGTCTGTGCGTGTCTGTGTGTGTGTGTGTGTGTGTGTGTGTGTGTGTGTGTCTGTGTGTCTGTGTGTCTGTGTGTCTGTGTGTCTGTGTGTCTGTGCGTGTCTGTGCGTGTCTGTGCGTGTCTGTGTGTCTGTGTGCGTGTGCGTGTGCGTGTGTGTGTGTGTGTGTGTGTGTGTGTGTATGTTTTCCCCATTCCATATGTATATACTGTATTCTAGTCAAGGCCCTCCTATTCAGCTATTGCTCCACATATACTATTCTATCCACGTATTCTACAGATATACTATATATTATATCAGTATACTGTCCATAATGTCTATACATCCATCACGTATTCTACAGATATACTATATATTATATCAATATACTGTCCATAATGTCTATACATCCATCACGTATTCTACAGATATACTATATATTATATCAGTATACTGTCCATAATGTCTATACATCCCATCACGTATTCTACAGATATACTATATATTATATCAATATACTGTCCATAATGTCTATACATCCATCACGTATTCTACAGATATACTATATATTATATCAGTATACTGTCCATAATGTCTATACATCCATCACGTATTCTACAGATATACTATATATTATATCAGTATACTGTCCATAATGTCTATACATCCATCACGTATTCTACAGATATACTATATATTATATCAATATACTGTCCATAATGTCTATACATCCATCACGTATTCTACAGATATACTATATATTATATCAGTATACTGTCCATAATGTCTATACATCCCATCACGTATTCTACAGATATACTATATATTATATCAATATACTGTCCATAATGTCTATACATCATCACGTATTCTACAGATATACTATATATTATATCAATATACTGTCCATAATGTCTATACATCCCATCACGTATTCTACAGATATACTATATATTATATCAATATACTGTCCATAATGTCTATACATCCCATCACATATTCTACAGATATACTATATATTATATCAGTATACTGTCCATAATGTCTATACATCCATCACGTATTCTACAGATATACTATATATTATATCAATATACTGTCCATAATGTCTATACATCCCATCACGTATTCTACAGATATACTATATATTATATCAATATACTGTCCATAATGTCTATACATCCATCACGTATTCTACAGATATACTATATATTATATCAATATACTGCCCATAATGTCTATACATCCCATCACGTATTCTACAGATATACTATATATTATATCAATATACTGTCCATAATGTCTATACATCCCATCACGTATTCTACAGATATACTATATATTATATCAATATACTGTCCATAATGTCTATACATCCATCACGTATTCTACAGATATACTATATATTATATCAGTATACTGTCCATAATGTCTATACATCCCATCACGTATTCTACAGATATACTATATATTATATCAATATACTGTCCATAATGTCTATACATCCATCACGTATTCTACAGATATACTATATATTATATCAGTATACTGTCCATAATGTCTATACATCCATCACGTATTCTACAGATATACTATATATTATATCAGTATACTGTCCATAATGTCTATACATCCATCACGTATTCTACAGATATACTATATATTATATCAGTATACTGTCCATAATGTCTATACATCCATCACGTATTCTACAGATATACTATATATTATATCAATATACTGTCCATAATGTCTATACATCCATCACGTATTCTACAGATATACTATATATTATATCAGTATACTGTCCATAATGTCTATACATCCCATCACGTATTCTACAGATATACTATATATTATATCAATATACTGTCCATAATGTCTATACATCCATCACGTATTCTACAGATATACTATATATTATATCAATATACTGTCCATAATGTCTATACATCCCATCACGTATTCTACAGATATACTATATATTATATCAATATACTGTCCATAATGTCTATACATCCCATCACATATTCTACAGATATACTATATATTATATCAGTATACTGTCCATAATGTCTATACATCCATCACGTATTCTACAGATATACTATATATTATATCAATATACTGTCCATAATGTCTATACATCCCATCACGTATTCTACAGATATACTATATATTATATCAATATACTGTCCATAATGTCTATACATCCATCACGTATTCTACAGATATACTATATATTATATCAATATACTGTCCATAATGTCTATACATCCCATCACGTATTCTACAGATATACTATATATTATATCAATATACTGTCCATAATGTCTATACATCCCATCACGTATTCTACAGATATACTATATATTATATCAATATACTGTCCATAATGTCTATACATCCATCACGTATTCTACAGATATACTATATATTATATCAATATACTGTCCATAATGTCTATACATCCCATCACGTATTCTACAGATATACTATATATTATATCAATATACTGTCCATAATGTCTATACATCCCATCACGTATTCTACAGATATACTATATATTATATCAATATACTGTCCATAATGTCTATACATCCATCACGTATTCTACAACACAAAGCATTTCACTAGACCCGCAGTAACATCTGCTAAATATGTGTATGCGACCAATAGCATTTGATTTGATTTGTGTGTGTTTGTTTGTCTGTGTGTGTATTAATTCACAGTATGGTATGCACGTGTGTGCGTGTGCGTGTGCATGTGCGTGTGTGTGTGTGTGTGTGTGTGTGTATGTGTGTGTGTGTGTGTGTGTGTGTGTGTGTGTGCACATTTGTAACGTGTGTATCCGGTGTGAACCAGCTTCACTTTCCAGTCGTTTTTGTAATGGATTGCTAGACAACCATGTCCCATGTTGTTTGAACACTTCCTGTTTCAAAGGACATGAGAAGGAGAAGAAGTGGATGATATGTTCATGAACGTACATTCTTCTACCTTTGAATCCAGGCCCATATTCATAAAGGGTCTCAGAGTTAAGAGTGCTGATCCACGATCAGGTACCACCGTCCATAAAATCATATTTGTTATGATCACAAAGGCAAAACTGATCCCAGATCAGCATTTTCACTCTGAGATGCTTCATGATATGATTCTATTCTGAAGCCATACTCTTAAATGATGACTCAGCACTGAGGGGTTGTGTTTGAACAGAGGCAGGTTGGAAAAGATCCCTGTCCATTCATTGTAGAACGAAGCTATTTTTACACAGCCTTTACACAGACATACAGTTACAGAGACTGTGTCCCAATTGGCACGCTATTCCCTACATAGTGCATTGCTTTCGACCAGAGCCCTATGGGACTAGGGTGGCATTTGAGATGCAGCCTCAGTCAGTATTCTGATCTTTCATTATCCTCCTCATCCATCCATTATCCTCCTACAGTATCTCATCCATCCATTATCCTCCTACAGTATCTCATCCATCCATTATCCTCCTACAGCATCATTCATCCATTATTTTCCTGCAGTATATCATATATCCATTATCCTCCTACGGTATTTCATCCATCCATTATCCTCATACGGTACCTCATCCATCCATTATCCTCTTACCGTATCCATGATCCTCTTACAGTATCCAT
The DNA here is from genome assembly GCF_965601325.2 of Salmo salar. NCBI lineage: Eukaryota > Metazoa > Chordata > Actinopteri > Salmoniformes > Salmonidae > Salmo > Salmo salar. The sequence continues at coordinate 91,017,317 of NC_138295.1, forward strand.
CCATTATCCTCCTACAGTATCTAGTCCATCCATTATCCTCATAGAGTACCTCATCCATCCATTATCCCCTACAGTATCTCATATATCCATTATCCTCCCATGGTATCTCATCCATTATCCTCATACAGTAGTTCATCCATCCATTATCTTACTACAATAACTTATCCATCCATTATCCTTCTACAGTACCCCACCCATCCATTATCGTCCTACAGTACCTCGTCCATCCATTATCCTCCTACAGTACCTCATCCATCCATTATCCTCTTACAGTATCTCATCCATCCATTATCCTCCTACAGTATCTCATCCATCCAGAGTAGTATTTACCAGACAGGTCTGAAACACTACTGTGATTGACAGCTGTATTATATCTGATAACATGAACCCTGACCCATCCAGAGTAGTATTTACCAGACGGGGTCTGAAACACTACTGTGATTGACAGCTGTATTATATCTGATAACATGAACCCTGACCCATCCAGAGTAGTATTTACCAGACAGGTCTGAAACACTACTGTGATTGACAGCTGTATTATATCTGATAACATGAACCCTGACCCATCCAGAGTAGTATTTACCAGACAGGTCTGAAACACTACTGTGATTGACAGCTGTATTATATCTGATAACATGAACCCTGACCCATCCAGAGTAGTATTTACCAGACAGGTCTGAAACACTACTGTGATTGACAGCTGTATTATATCTGATAACATGAACCCTGACCCATCCAGAGTAGTATTTACCAGACAGGTCTGAAGCACTAGTGTGATTGACAGCTGTATTATATCTGATAACATGAACCCTGACCCATCCAGAGTAGTATTTACCAGACAGGTCTGAAACACTACTGTGATTGACAGCTGTATTATATCTGATAACATGAACCCTGACCCATCCAGAGTAGTATTTACCAGACAGGTCTGAAACACTACTGTGATTGACAGCTGTATTATATCTGATAACATGAACCCTGACCCATCCAGAGTAGTATTTACCAGACAGGTCTGAAACCCTACTGTGATTGACAGCTGTATTATATCTGATAACATGAACCCTGACCCATCCAGAGTAGTATTTACCAGACAGGTCTGAAACACTACTGTGATTGACAGCTGTATTATATCTGATAACATGAACCCTGACCCATCCAGAGTAGTATTTACCAGACAGGTCTGAAACACTACTGTGATTGACAGCTGTATTATATCTGATAACATGAACCCTGACCCATCCAGAGTAGTATTTACCAGACAGGTCTGAAGCTGTATTATATATCATGATTTCTATGTGTTTTAATCTTCTCTTTCAGATTGAACACAACTTCAATTATCTGGAGATACAAGGGATCACCTGTAACAAGCCCACACAGGTCAGAACACCACCTCTCTGGCTATACCATGTAACGCTCCAACAAATGGTTCATTATCTGACCATGAATCATCTGGTAGTCAATCATTTATCTGAATCAGGGATCATAGTATTATTACTGCTTGGAATGTGTGTGACAATCACCGTTATATAATATTACTGAGGGTTACTATATGATATTACTGAGGGTTACTATATGATATTACTGAGGGTTACTATATGATATTACTGAGGGTTACTATATGATATTACTATATGATATTACTGAGGGTTACTATATGATATTACTGAGGGTTACTATATGATGTTACTGAGGGTTACTATATGATGTTACTGAGGGTTACTATATGATGTTACTATATGATGTTACTGAGGGTTACTATATGATATTACTGAGGGTTACTATATGATGTTACTATATGATATTACTGAGGGTTACTATATTATATTACTGAGGGTTATTATATGATAGTACTGAGGGTTACTGAGGGTTACTATATAATATTACTGAGGGTTACTATATTATATTACTGAGGGTTACTATATGATGTTACTGAGGGTTACTATATGATATTACAATATGATATTACTGAGGGTTACTATATGATGTTACTATATGATATTACTATATGATATTACTGAGGGTTACTATATGATATTACTGAGGGTTACTATATTATATTACTGAGGGTTACTATATGATATTACTGAGGGTTACTATATGATGTTACTATATTATATTACTGAGGGTTACTATAACATATTACTGAGGGTTACTATATGATGTTACTATATTATATTACTGAGGGTTACTATATGATGTTACTATATTATATTACTGAGGGTTACTATATGATATTACTGAGGGTTACTATATGATATTACTGAGGGTTACTATATGATATTACTGAAAGTTACTATATGATGTTACTATATTATATTACTGAGGGTTACTATATGATGTTACTATATTATATTACTGAGGGTTACTATATTATATTACTGAGGGTTACTATATGATATTACTGAGGGTTACTATATGATATTACTGAGGGTTACTATATGATGTTACTATATTATATTACTGAGGGTTACTATATTATATTACTGAGGGTTACTATATGATATTACTGAGGGTTACTATATGATGTTACTGAGGGTTACTATATGATGTTACTGAGGGTTACTATATGATGTTACTATATGATATTACTGAGGGTTACTATATTATATTACTGAGGGTTATTATATGATAGTACTGAGGGTTACTGAGGGTTACTATATAATATTACTGAGGGTTACTATATTATATTACTGAGGGTTACTATATGATGTTACTGAGGGTTACTATATGATATTACAATATGATATTACTGAGGGTTACTATATGATGTTACTATATGATATTACTATATGATATTACTGAGGGTTACTATATTATATTACTGAGGGTTACTATATGATATTACTGAGGGTTACTATATGATGTTACTATATGATATTACTGAGGGTTACTATATTATATTACTGAGGGTTACTATATGATATTACTGAGGGTTACTATATGATGTTACTATATTATATTACTGAGGGTTACTATATTATATTACTGAGGGTTACTATATGATATTACTGAGGGTTACTATATGATGTTACTATATTATATTACTGAGGGTTACTATAACATATTACTGAGGGTTACTATATGATGTTACTATATTATATTACTGAGGGTTACTATATGATGTTACTATATTATATTACTGAGGGTTACTATATGATATTACTGAGGGTTACTATATGATATTACTGAGGGTTACTATATGATATTACTGAAAGTTACTATATGATGTTACTATATTATATTACTGAGGGTTACTATATGATGTTACTATATTATATTACTGAGGGTTACTATATTATATTACTGAGGGTTACTATATGATATTACTGAGGGTTACTATATGATATTACTGAGGGTTACTATATGATGTTACTATATTATATTACTGAGGGTTACTATATTATATTACTGAGGGTTACTATATGATATTACTGAGGGTTACTATATGATGTTACTATATTATATTACTGAGGGTTACTATATGATGTTACTATATTATATTACTGAGGGTTACTATATGATATTACTGAGGGTTACTATATGATGTTACTATATTATATTACTGAGGGTTACTATATGATGTTACTATATTATATTACTGAGGGTTACTATATGATATTACTGAGGGTTACTATATGATGTTACTATATTATATTACTGAGGGTTACTATAACATATTACTGAGGGTTACTATATGATGTTACTATATTATATTACTGAGGGTTACTATATGATGTTACTATATTATATTACTGAGGGTTACTATATGATATTACTGAGGGTTACTATATGATGTTACTATATTATATTACTGAGGGTTACTATAACATATTACTGAGGGTTACTATATTATATTACTGAGGGTTACTATATGATATTACTGAGGGTTACTATATTATATTACTGAGGGTTACTATATGATGTTACTATATTATATTACTGAGGGTTACTATATGATATTACTGAGGGTTACTATATGATGTTACTATATTATATTACTGAGGGTTACTATATGATATTACTGAGGGTTACTATATGATGTTACTATATTATATTACTGAGGGTTACTATATTATATTACTGAGGGTTACTATATTATATTACTGAGGGTTACTATATGATATTACTGAGGGTTACTATATGATGTTACTATATTATATTACTGAGGGTTACTATATTATATTACTGAGGGTTACTGTATGATATTACTGAGGGTTACTATATGATGTTACTATATTATATTACTGAGGGTTACTATATGATATTACTGAGGGTTACTATATGATGTTACTATATTATATTACTGAGGGTTACTATATGATATTACTGAGGGTTACTATATGATGTTACTATATTATATTACTGAGGGTTACTATATTATATTACTGAGGGTTACTATATTATATTACTGAGGGTTACTATATTATATTACTGAGGGTTACTATATGATATTACTGAGGGTTACTATATGATGTTACTATATTATATTACTGAGGGTTACTATATTATATTACTGAGGGTTACTGTATGATATTACTGAGGGTTACTATATGATGTTACTATATTATATTACTGAGGGTTACTATATGATATTACTGAGGGTTACTATATGATGTTACTATATTATATTACTGAGGGTTACTATATGATATTACTGAGGGTTACTATATGATGTTACTATATTATATTACTGAGGGTTACTATATTATATTACTGAGGGTAACTATATTATATTACTGAGGGTTACTATATGATATTACTGAGGGTTACTATATGATGTTACTATATTATATTACTGAGGGTTACTATATGATATTACTGAGGGTTACTATATGATGTTACTATATTATATTACTGAGGGTTACTATATTATATTACTGAGGGTTACTGTATGATATTACTGAGGGTTACTATATGATGTTACTATATTATATTACTGAGGGTTACTATATGATATTACTGAGGGTTACTATATGATGTTACTATATTATATTACTGAGGGTTACTATATGATATTACTGAGGGTTACTATATGATGTTACTATATTATATTACTGAGGGTTACTATATTATATTACTGAGGGTTACTATATTATATTACTGAGGGTTACTATATGATATTACTGAGGGTTACTATATGATGTTACTATATTATATTACTGAGGGTTACTATATGATATTACTGAGGGTTACTATATGATGTTACTATATTATATTACTGAGGGTTACTATATGATATTACTGAGGGTTACTATATGATGTTACTATATTATATTACTGAGGGTTACTATATTATATTACTGAGGGTTACTATATTATATTACTGAGGGTTACTATATGATGTTACTATATTATATTACTGAGGGTTACTATATGATATTACTGAGGGTTACTATATGATGTTACTATATTATATTACTGAGGGTTACTATATGATATTACTGAGGGTTACTATATGAATTTACTATATGATATTACTGAGGGTTACTATAACATATTACTGAGGGTTGTTGTTCATGTTTGTATTGTATAGCTGACGGTGGACTATGAGAGAGGTGTTGTGTCTCTGAAGCTGACCTCTACAGAAGAGGTGAATGAGGTGGTGGCTCACATAGGGATCTGTCTACAGAGGATATGTCCTGGTCTATCACCACTGTGAGTACACACAAGCACACTCGTGCACAAACACCCACGAACGAACGCACACACACTCGCACACAGAGTCAATGACCTTTAGTTTCCACTGACCTTTCTTTCCTATTCACATTATTTTTCCATTCCCCTTCTCTCTCTCTTTCTTTGTCTCTCTCCCTCTCTCCTCCCTCTCTCTCCCTCTCTCCTCCCTCTCTCCCCTGTCTCTCTCCCCCTCTCCTCCCCCTCTCCTCCCTCTCTCCCCTATGTCTCTCCCTCTCTCCTCCCTCTCTCTCCTGTCTCTCTCCCTCCTCCCTCTCTCCCCTGTCTCTCCCTCTCTCCCCTGTCTCTCTCTCCCCTGTCTCTCTCTCCCCTATCTCTCTCCCTCTCTCCTGTCTCTCTCTCTCTCCCCTATCTCTCTCCCTCTCTCCTCCCTCTCTCCCCTATCTCTCTCCCTCTCTCCTCCCTCTCTCCCCTGTCTCTCTCCCTCTCTCCTCCCTCTCTCCCCTGTCTCTCTCCCTCCCTCCTCCCTCTCTCCCCTGTCTCTCCCTCTCTCCTCTATCTCTCTCCCTCTCTCCTCCCTCTCTCCCCTGTCTCTCTCCCTCTCTCCCCTGTCTCTCTCCCTCTCTCCTCCCTCTCTCCCCTGTCTCTATCCCTCTCTCCTCCCTCTCTCCCCTATGTCTCTCCCTCTCTCCTTCCTCTCTCCCCTATGTCTCTCCCTCTCTCCTTCCTCTCTCCCCTATCTCTCTCCCTCTCTCCTTCCTCTCTCCCCTATCTCTCTCCCTCTCTCCTTCCTCTCTCCCCTATCTCTCTCCCTCTCTCCTCCCTCTCTCCCCTGTCTCTCTCTCCCCTGTCTCTCTCTCCCCTATCTCTCTCCCTCTCTCCTTCCTCTCTCCCCTATGTCTCTCCCTCTCTCCTTCCTCTCTCCCCCACGCTCTCTCTCTTCCCTATTTCTCATTCCCCTTCTCTCTCTTTCCCCTATCTCTCTCCCTCTCTCCTCCCTCTCTCCTCTCTCCTCCCTATCGCTCATTCCCCCTCTCTCTCTCTTTCTCTTTCTCTGTCTCTCTGTCTCCTCTCTCTCTTTCTCTCCGTCTCGTTCAGTCTCTTTGCTTCTCTCTTTCCATGCCATTTAATGTGACTTATTCCATCCACTGATTACACTGAGCTTTCCCACCCAACACTGATCTGGGTTCAGTCAGGGTTCAGTCCTAGACAGAATGGACTCTTGATGAGACTCTTTCCCAGTCTGTTAAAACAGATCAGGAGACAGTCAGATATCTGACCTTCTCTGAATGGCTTCTGTGTAATAATCTGTCATCACCTGCTAATATCTGTGACGTTGTACGGACCGTGAAGTGAACAGCAGCTATCTAGAGGTATTCACATTTTACAGCAGTCAAGCACATTCTAGCAATTTACTACAGTCAAGGTTATCTACACTATAGACAGTATAACAGTGTCTATATACAGACCTATAGCCATGTTAACTCCCCAGTATATCAGTGTCTATATACAGACCTATAACCATGTTAACTACCCAGTATATCAGTGTCTATATACAGACCTATAGCCATGTTAACTCCCCCAGTATATCAGTGTCTATATACAGACCTATAACCATGTTAACTCCCCAGTATATCAGTGTCTATATACAGACCTATAACCATGTTAACTCCCCAGTATATCAGTGTCTATATACAGACCTATAACCATGTTAACTCCCCAGTATATCAGTGTCTATATACAGACCTATAACCATGTTAACTACCCAGTATATCAGTGTCTATATACAGACCTATAGCCATGTTAACTCCCCCAGTATATCAGTGTCTATATACAGACCTATAACCATGTTAACTCCCCAGTATATCAGTGTCTATATACAGACCTATAACCATGTTAACTCCCCAGTATATCAGTGTCTATATACAGACCTATAGCCATGTTAACTACCCAGTATATCAGTGTCTATATACAGACCTATAACCATGTTAACTCCCCAGTATATCAGTGTCTATATACAGACCTATAACCATGTTAACTACCCAGTATATCAGTGTCTATATACAGACCTATAACCATGTTAACTCCCCAGTATATCAGTGTCTATATACAGACCTATAGCCATGTTAACTCCCCCAGTATATCAGTGTCTATATACAGACCTATAACCATGTTAACTACCCAGTATATCAGTGTCTATATACAGACCTATAGCCATGTTAACTACCCAGTATATCAGTGTCTATATACAGACCTATAACCATGTTAACTACCCAGTATATCAGTGTCTATATACAGACCTATAACCATGTTAACTACCCAGTATATCAGTGTCTATATACAGACCTATAACCATGTTAACTCCCCAGTATATCAGTGTCTAGATACAGACCTATAACCATGTTAACTCCCCAGTATATCAGTGTCTATATACAGACCTATAACCATGTTAACTACCCAGTATATCAGTGTCTATATACAGACCTATAACCATGTTAACTCCCCAGTATATCAGTGTCTATATACAGACCTATAACCATGTTAACTCCCCAGTATATCAGTGTCTATATACAGACCTATAACCATGTTAACTACCCAGTATATCAGTGTCTATATACAGACCTATAACCATGTTAACTCCCCAGTATATCAGTGTCTATATACAGACCTATAACCATGTTAACTACCCAGTATATCAGTGTCTAGATACAGACCTATAACCATGTTAACTACCCAGTATATCAGTGTCTATATACAGACCTATAACCATGTTAACTCCCCAGTATATCAGTGTCTATATACAGACCTATAACCATGTTAACTCCCCCAGTATATCAGTGTCTATATACAGACCTATAACCATGTTAACTACCCAGTATATCAGTGTCTATATACAGACCTATAACCATGTTAACTCCCCAGTATATCAGTGTCTATATACAGACCTATAACCATGTTAACTCCCCAGTATATCAGTGTCTATATACAGACCTATAACCATGTTAACTCCCCCAGTATATCAGTGTCTATATACAGACCTATAACCATGTTAACTCCCCAGTATATCAGTGTCTATATACAGACCTATAACCATGTTAACTCCCCAGTATATCAGTGTCTATATACAGACCTATAACCATGTTAACTACCCAGTATATCAGTGTCTATATACAGACCTATAGCCATGTTAACTACCCAGTATATCAGTGTCTATATACAGACCTATAACCATGTTAACTCCCCAGTATATCAGTGTCTATATACAGACCTATAACCATGTTAACTCCCCAGTATATCAGTGTCTATATACAGACCTATAACCATGTTAACTCCCCAGTATATCAGTGTCTATATACAGACCTATAACCATGTTAACTACCCAGTATATCAGTGTCTATATACAGACCTATAACCATGTTAACTCCCCCAGTATATCAGTGTCTATATACAGACCTATAACCATGTTAACTCCCCAGTATATCAGTGTCTAGATACAGACCTATAACCATGTTAACTACCCAGTATATCAGTGTCTATATACAGACCTATAACCATGTTAACTCCCCAGTATATCAGTGTCTATATACAGACCTATAACCATGTTAACTACCCAGTATATCAGTGTCTATATACAGACCTATAGCCATGTTAACTCCCCAGTATATCAGTGTCTATATACAGACCTATAACCATGTTAACTCCCCAGTATATCAGTGTCTATATACAGACCTATAACCATGTTAACTACCCAGTATATCAGTGTCTATATACAGACCTATAACCATGTTAACTACCCAGTATATCAGTGTCTATATACAGACCTATAACCATGTTAACTCCCCAGTATATCAGTGTCTATATACAGACCTATAACCATGTTAACTCCCCAGTATATCAGTGTCTATATACAGACCTATAACCATGTCAACTACCCAGTATATCAGTGTCTATATACAGACCTATAACCATGTTAACTCCCCAGTATATCAGTGTCTATATACAGACCTATAACCATGTTAACTCCCCAGTATATCAGTGTCTATATACAGACCTATAACCATGTTAACTACCCAGTATATCAGTGTCTATATACAGACCTATAACCATGTTAACTCCCCAGTATATCAGTGTCTATATACAGACCTATAGCCATGTTAACTACCCAGTATATCAGTGTCTATATACAGACCTATAACCATGTTAACTCCCCAGTATATCAGTGTCTATATACAGACCTATAACCATGTTAACTCCCCAGTATATCAGTGTCTATATACAGACCTATAACCATGTTAACTCCCCAGTATATCAGTGTCTATATACAGACCTATAACCATGTTAACTACCCAGTATATCAGTGTCTATATACAGACCTATAACCATGTTAACTACCCAGTATATCAGTGTCTATATACAGACCTATAGCCATGTTAACTCCCCCAGTATATCAGTGTCTATATACAGACCTATAACCATGTTAACTACCCAGTATATCAGTGTCTATATACAGACCTATAACCATGTTAACTCCCCAGTATATCAGTGTCTATATACAGACCTATAGCCATGTTAACTCCCCCAGTATATCAGTGTCTATATACAGACCTATAACCATGTTAACTCCCCAGTATATCAGTGTCTATATACAGACCTATAACCATGTTAACTACCCAGTATATCAGTGTCTATATACAGACCTATAACCATGTTAACTACCCAGTATATCAGTGTCTATATACAGACCTATAGCCATGTTAACTCCCCCAGTATATCAGTGTCTATATACAGACCTATAACCATGTTAACTCCCCAGTATATCAGTGTCTATATACAGACCTATAACCATGTTAACTCCCCAGTATATCAGTGTCTATATACAGACCTATAACCATGTTAACTACCCAGTATATCAGTGTCTAGATACAGACCTATAACCATGTTAACTCCCCAGTATATCAGTGTCTATATACAGACCTATAACCATGTTAACTCCCCAGTATATCAGTGTCTATATACAGACCTATAACCATGTTAACTACCCAGTATATCAGTGTCTATATACAGACCTATAACCATGTTAACTACCCAGTATATCAGTGTCTATATACAGACCTATAACCATGTTAACTCCCCAGTATATCAGTGTCTATATACAGACCTATAACCATGTTAACTCCCCAGTATATCAGTGTCTATATACAGACCTATAGCCATGTTAACTCCCCCAGTATATCAGTGTCTATATACAGACCTATAACCATGTTAACTCCCCAGTATATCAGTGTCTATATACAGACCTATAACCATGTTAACTACCCAGTATATCAGTGTCTATATACAGACCTATAACCATGTTAACTCCCCAGTATATCAGTGTCTATATACAGACCTATAACCATGTTAACTCCCCAGTATATCAGTGTCTATATACAGACCTATAACCATGTTAACTCCCCAGTATATCAGTGTCTATATACAGACCTATAACCATGTTAACTCCCCAGTATATCAGTGTCTATATACAGACCTATAACCATGTTAACTCCCCAGTATATCAGTGTCTATATACAGACCTATAACCATGTTAACTACCCAGTATATCAGTGTCTAGATACAGACCTATAACCATGTTAACTCCCCAGTATATCAGTGTCTATATACAGACCTATAACCATGTTAACTCCCCAGTATATCAGTGTCTATATACAGACCTATAACCATGTTAACTACCCAGTATATCAGTGTCTATATACAGACCTATAACCATGTTAACTACCCAGTATATCAGTGTCTATATACAGACCTATAACCATGTTAACTCCCCAGTATATCAGTGTCTATATACAGACCTATAACCATGTTAACTCCCCAGTATATCAGTGTCTATATACAGACCTATAGCCATGTTAACTCCCCCAGTATATCAGTGTCTATATACAGACCTATAACCATGTTAACTCCCCAGTATATCAGTGTCTATATACAGACCTATAACCATGTTAACTACCCAGTATATCAGTGTCTATATACAGACCTATAACCATGTTAACTCCCCAGTATATCAGTGTCTATATACAGACCTATAACCATGTTAACTCCCCAGTATATCAGTGTCTATATACAGACCTATAACCATGTTAACTCCCCAGTATATCAGTGTCTATATACAGACCTATAACCATGTTAACTACCCAGTATATCAGTGTCTAGATACAGACCTATAACCATGTTAACTCCCCAGTATATCAGTGTCTATATACAGACCTATAACCATGTTAACTCCCCAGTATATCAGTGTCTATATACAGACCTATAACCATGTTAACTCCCCAGTATATCAGTGTCTATATACAGACCTATAACCATGTTAACTCCCCAGTATATCAGTGTCTATATACAGACCTATAACCATGTTAACTCCCCAGTATATCAGTGTCTATATACAGACCTATAACCATGTTAACTACCCAGTATATCAGTGTCTATATACAGACCTATAACCATGTTAACTACCCAGTATATCAGTGTCTATATACAGACCTATAGCCATGTTAACTCCCCAGTATATCAGTGTCTATATACAGACCTATAACCATGTTAACTCCCCAGTATATCAGTGTCTATATACAGACCTATAACCATGTTAACTCCCCAGTATATCAGTGTCTATATACAGACCTATAACCATGTTAACTCCCCAGTATATCAGTGTCTATATACAGACCTATAACCATGTTAACTCCCTATGCTCTGCTCTGTATACAACTCTGAGAACATTCTCCTTTATTAAACCTTTATTTATCCAAGTTTGTCTCATTGAGAAACCTCTTATCAAGCTTCCAGGAAACACTATTCCTACAGTATGTAAACAGCCATGGCTGTTAGCTATCAGGCTTTAAAGGTCATTGGTAAGAGGGCTCTCAGGAATTAGGAATCCTAGACTATTATTGGGACACAAAGCCTCTCTGTTGTGTTGGAGATGGACACGTCACAGACAGTTGAGATGGTCATGGACAGTGATGCTGGTGATTCTCTGGTGATGTGTACTTC
>NC_138295.1:91035000-91060000 GCF_965601325.2 Salmo salar
CTCAGCCTGCAGGACTTCAGTCATCTGGAGAATAGGTGAGTCACTAGGTTCAAGACACACGGGATCTCAGCCTGCAGGACTTCAGTCATCTGGAGAATAGGTGAGTCACTAGGTTCTATCTCATACACTGTAGTACTCTATCATGGCAGCTACTGAACAGTAATACACTTTGTCATATTTTCTAACATTAATGTTAAAGGGGAAATCTGCAGTAACAAAGCAATAACAAAGCGTTGTCCCACTACTGTTTCGGTAAAAAGCTGAGGGATGTGGCTAAAGTAACCAGTCTCAGATGAATGGACAGAGCTCTGGGTGGAAGGACAGACCATCCATGATATACACTGGTTGTTTGCATTAACTTTGTTCACAAACAATCGAGTAAAACACACTTATATTTTGCGTTCTGATGGGTACGACAGTTGATGAGGCATTTATAAATGATATTCTTCTAGAATCAATGGGTTCGTATCGTTCATTTATAAATGATATTCTTCTAGAATCAATGGGTACGTATCGTTCATTTATAAATTATATTCTAGAATCAATGGGTACGTATCGTTCATTTATAAATTATATTCTTCTAGAATCAATGGGTCGTATCGTTCATTTATAAATTATATTCTTCTAGAATCAATGGGTTCGTATCGTTCATTTATAAATTATATTCTTCTAGAATCAATGGGTTCGTATCGTTCATTTATAAATTATATTCTAGAATCAATGGGTCGTATCGTTCATTTATAAATTATATTCTAGAATCAATGGGTCGTATCGTTCATTTATAAATTATATTCTTCTAGAATCAATGGGTACGTATCGGTCATTTATAAATTATATTCTTCTAGAATCAATGGGTACGTATCGTTCATTTATAAATTATATTCTTCTAGAATCAATGGGTTCGTATCGTTCATTTATAAATTATATTCTTCTAGAATCAATGGGTTCGTATCGTTCATTTATAAATTATATTCTTCTAGAATCAATGGGTACGTATCGTTCATTTATAAATTATATTCTTCTAGAATCAATGGGTCGTATCGTTCATTTATAAATTATATTCTTCTAGAATCAATGGGTACGTATCGTTCATTTATAAATTATATTCTAGAATCAATGGGTACGTATCGTTCATTTATAAATTATATTCTAGAATCAATGGGTACGTATCGTTCATTTATAAATTATATTCTTCTAGAATCAATGGGTTCGTATCGTTCATTTATAAATTATATTCTTCTAGAATCAATGGGTACGTATCGTTCATTTATAAATTATATTCTTCTAGAATCAATGGGTACGTATCGTTCATTTATAAATTATATTCTTCTAGAATCAATGGGTCGTATCGTTCATTTATAAATTATATTCTTCTAGAATCAATGGGTACGTATCGTTCATTTATAAATTATATTCTTCTAGAATCAATGGGTTCGTATCGTTCATTTATAAATTATATTCTTCTAGAATCAATGGGTACGTATCGTTCATTTATAAATTATATTCTTCTAGAATCAATGGGTACGTATCGTTCATTTATAAATTATATTCTTCTAGAATCAATGGGTACGTATCGTTCATTTATAAATTATATTCTTCTAGAATCATTGGGTACGTATCGTTCATTTATAAATTATATTCTAGAATCAATGGGTACCTATCGTTCATTTATAAATTATATTCTTCTAGAATCAATGGGTTCGTATCGTTCATTTCTAAATTATATTCTTCTAGAATCAATGGGTCGTATCGTTCATTTATAAATTATATTCTAGAATCAATGGGTCGTATCGTTCATTTATCAATTATATTCTTCTAGAATCAATGGGTACGTATCGTTCATTTATAAATTATATTCTAGAATCAATGGGTACGTATCGTTCATTTATAAATTATATTCTTCTAGAATCAATGGGTCGTATCGTTCATTTATAAATTATATTCTTCTAGAATCAATGGGTCGTATCGTTCATTTATAAATTATATTCTTCTAGAATCAATGGGTACGTATCGTTCATTTATAAATTATATTCTTCTAGAATCATTGGGTACGTATCGTTCATTTATAAATTATATTCTAGAATCAATGGGTACGTATCGTTCATTTATAAATTATATTCTTCTAGAATCAATGGGTTCGTATCGTTCATTTATAAATTATATTCTTCTAGAATCAATGGGTCGTATCGTTCATTTATAAATTATATTCTAGAATCAATGGGTCGTATCGTTCATTTATAAATTATATTCTTCTAGAATCAATGGGTACGTATCGTTAATTTATAAATTATATTCTTCTAGAATCAATGGGTACGTATCGTTCATTTATAAATTATATTCTAGAATCAATGGGTCGTATCGTTCATTTATAAATTATATTCTTCTAGAATCAATGGGTTCGTATCGTTCATTTATAAATTATATTCTTCTAGAATCAATGGGTACGTATCGTTCATTTATAAATTATATTCTTCTCGAATCAATGGGTTCGTATCGTTCATTTATAAATTATATTCTTCTAGAATCAATGGGTCGTATCGTTCATTTATAAATTATATTGTAGAATCAATGGGTCGTATCGTTCATTTATAAATTATATTCTAGAATCAATGGGTACGTATCGTTCATTTATAAATTATATTCTTCTAGAATCAATGGGTACGTATCGTTCATTTATAAATTATATTCTTCTAGAATCAATGGGTACGTATCGTTCATTTATAAATTATATTCTTCTAGAATCAATGGGTCGTATCGTTCATTTATAAATTATATTCTTCTAGAATCAATGGGTCGTATCATTCATTTATAAATTATATTGTAGAATCAATGGGTCGTATCGTTCATTTATAAATTATATTCTAGAATCAATGGGTACGTATCGTTCATTTATAAATTATATTCTTCTAGAATCAATGGGTACGTATCGTTCATTTATAAATTATATTCTTCTAGAATCAATGGGTACGTATCGTTCATTTATAAATTATATTCTTCTAGAATCAATGGGTACGTATCGTTCATTTATAAATTATATTCTTCTAGAATCAATGGGTTCGTATCGTTCATTTATAAATTATATTCTTCTAGAATCAATGGGTTCGTATCGTTCATTTATAAATTATATTCTAGAATCAATGGGTACGTATCGTTCATTTATAAATTATATTCTTCTAGAATCAATGGGTCGTATCGTTCATTTATAAATTATATTCTAGAATCAATGGGTCGTATCGTTCATTTATAAATTATATTCTTCTAGAATCAATGGGTACGTATCGTTAATTTATAAATTATATTCTTCTAGAATCAATGGGTTCGTATCGTTCATTTATAAATTATATTCTTCTAGAATCAATGGGTCGTATCGTTCATTTATAAATTATATTGTAGAATCAATGGGTCGTATCGTTCATTTATAAATTATATTCTAGAATCAATGGGTACGTATCGTTCATTTATAAATTATATTCTTCTAGAATCAATGGGTACGTATCGTTCATTTATAAATTATATTCTAGAATCAATGGGTACGTATCGTTCATTTATAAGTTATATTCTAGAATCAATGGGTACGTATCGTTCATTTATAAATTATATTCTTCTAGAATCAATGGGTACGTATCGGTCATTTATAAATTATATTCTTCTAGAATCAATGGGTACGTATCGTTCATTTATAAATTATATTCTTCTAGAATCAATGGGTTCGTATCGTTCATTTATAAATTATATTCTTCTAGAATCAATGGGTTCGTATCGTTCATTTATAAATTATATTCTTCTAGAATCAATGGGTACGTATCGTTCATTTATAAATTATATTCTTCTAGAATCAATGGGTCGTATCGTTCATTTATAAATTATATTCTTCTAGAATCAATGGGTACGTATCGTTCATTTATAAATTATATTCTAGAATCAATGGGTACGTATCGTTCATTTATAAATTATATTCTTCTAGAATCAATGGGTTCGTATCGTTCATTTATAAATTATATTCTTCTAGAATCAATGGGTACGTATCGTTCATTTATAAATTATATTCTTCTAGAATCAATGGGTACGTATCGTTCATTTATAAATTATATTCTTCTAGAATCAATGGGTCGTATCGTTCATTTATAAATTATATTCTTCTAGAATCAATGGGTACGTATCGTTCATTTATAAATTATATTCTTCTAGAATCAATGGGTTCGTATCGTTCATTTATAAATTATATTCTTCTAGAATCAATGGGTACGTATCGTTCATTTATAAATTATATTCTTCTAGAATCAATGGGTACGTATCGTTCATTTATAAATTATATTCTTCTAGAATCAATGGGTACGTATCGTTCATTTATAAATTATATTCTTCTAGAATCATTGGGTACGTATCGTTCATTTATAAATTATATTCTAGAATCAATGGGTACCTATCGTTCATTTATAAATTATATTCTTCTAGAATCAATGGGTTCGTATCGTTCATTTCTAAATTATATTCTTCTAGAATCAATGGGTCGTATCGTTCATTTATAAATTATATTCTAGAATCAATGGGTCGTATCGTTCATTTATCAATTATATTCTTCTAGAATCAATGGGTACGTATCGTTCATTTATAAATTATATTCTTCTAGAATCAATGGGTTCGTATCGTTCATTTATAAATTATATTCTTCTAGAATCAATGGGTACGTATCGTTCATTTATAAATTATATTCTTCTAGAATCAATGGGTACGTATCGTTCATTTATAAATTATATTCTTCTAGAATCAATGGGTACGTATCGTTCATTTATAAATTATATTCTTCTAGAATCATTGGGTACGTATCGTTCATTTATAAATTATATTCTAGAATCAATGGGTACCTATCGTTCATTTATAAATTATATTCTTCTAGAATCAATGGGTTCGTATCGTTCATTTCTAAATTATATTCTTCTAGAATCAATGGGTCGTATCGTTCATTTATAAATTATATTCTAGAATCAATGGGTCGTATCGTTCATTTATCAATTATATTCTTCTAGAATCAATGGGTACGTATCGTTCATTTATAAATTATATTCTAGAATCAATGGGTACGTATCGTTCATTTATAAATTATATTCTTCTAGAATCAATGGGTCGTATCGTTCATTTATAAATTATATTCTTCTAGAATCAATGGGTCGTATCGTTCATTTATAAATTATATTCTTCTAGAATCAATGGGTACGTATCGTTCATTTATAAATTATATTCTTCTAGAATCATTGGGTACGTATCGTTCATTTATAAATTATATTCTAGAATCAATGGGTACGTATCGTTCATTTATAAATTATATTCTTCTAGAATCAATGGGTTCGTATCGTTCATTTATAAATTATATTCTTCTAGAATCAATGGGTCGTATCGTTCATTTATAAATTATATTCTAGAATCAATGGGTCGTATCGTTCATTTATAAATTATATTCTTCTAGAATCAATGGGTACGTATCGTTAATTTATAAATTATATTCTTCTAGAATCAATGGGTACGTATCGTTCATTTATAAATTATATTCTAGAATCAATGGGTCGTATCGTTCATTTATAAATTATATTCTTCTAGAATCAATGGGTTCGTATCGTTCATTTATAAATTATATTCTTCTAGAATCAATGGGTACGTATCGTTCATTTATAAATTATATTCTTCTAGAATCAATGGGTTCGTATC
The DNA here is from genome assembly GCF_965601325.2 of Salmo salar. Taxonomy (NCBI): domain Eukaryota; kingdom Metazoa; phylum Chordata; class Actinopteri; order Salmoniformes; family Salmonidae; genus Salmo; species Salmo salar. Next base: position 91,040,704 of record NC_138295.1, read on the forward strand.
GTTCATTTATAAATTATATTCTTCTAGAATCAATGGGTCGTATCGTTCATTTATAAATTATATTGTAGAATCAATGGGTCGTATCGTTCATTTATAAATTATATTCTAGAATCAATGGGTACGTATCGTTCATTTATAAATTATATTCTTCTAGAATCAATGGGTACGTATCGTTCATTTATAAATTATATTCTTCTAGAATCAATGGGTACGTATCGTTCATTTATAAATTATATTCTTCTAGAATCAATGGGTCGTATCGTTCATTTATAAATTATATTCTTCTAGAATCAATGGGTCGTATCATTCATTTATAAATTATATTGTAGAATCAATGGGTCGTATCGTTCATTTATAAATTATATTCTAGAATCAATGGGTACGTATCGTTCATTTTTAAATTATATTCTTCTAGAATCAATGGGTACGTATCGTTCATTTATAAATTATATTCTTCTAGAATCAATGGGTACGTATCGTTCATTTATAAATTATATTCTTCTAGAATCAATGGGTACGTATCGTTCATTTATAAATTATATTCTTCTAGAATCAATGGGTTCGTATCGTTCATTTATAAATTATATTCTTCTAGAATCAATGGGTTCGTATCGTTCATTTATAAATTATATTCTAGAATCAATGGGTACGTATCGTTCATTTATAAATTATATTCTTCTAGAATCAATGGGTCGTATCGTTCATTTATAAATTATATTCTAGAATCAATGGGTCGTATCGTTCATTTATAAATTATATTCTTCTAGAATCAATGGGTACGTATCGTTAATTTATAAATTATATTCTTCTAGAATCAATGGGTTCGTATCGTTCATTTATAAATTATATTCTTCTAGAATCAATGGGTCGTATCGTTCATTTATAAATTATATTGTAGAATCAATGGGTCGTATCGTTCATTTATAAATTATATTCTAGAATCAATGGGTACGTATCGTTCATTTATAAATTATATTCTTCTAGAATCAATGGGTACGTATCGTTCATTTATAAATTATATTCTAGAATCAATGGGTACGTATCGTTCATTTATAAATTATATTCTTCTAGAATCAATGGGTACGTATCGTTCATTTATAAATTATATTCTTCTAGAATCAATGGGTTCGTATCGTTCATTTATAAATTATATTCTTCTAGAATCAATGGGTTCGTATCGTTCATTTATAAATTATATTCTAGAATCAATGGGTCGTATCGTTCATTTATAAATTATATTCTAGAATCAATGGGTCGTATCGTTCATTTATAAATTATATTCTTCTAGAATCAATGGGTACGTATCGTTCATTTATAAATTATATTCTTCTAGAATCAATGGGTTCGTATCGTTCATTTATAAATTATATTATTCTAGAATCAATGGGTACGTATCGTTCATTTATAAGTTATATTCTAGAATCAATGGGTACGTATCGTTCATTTATAAATTATATTCTTCTAGAATCAATGGGTCGTATCGTTCATTTATAAATTATATTCTTCTAGAATCAATGGGTACGTATCGTTCATTTATAAATTATATTCTAGAATCAATGGGTTCGTATCGTTCATTTATAAATTATATTCTTCTAGAATCAATGGGTCGTATCGTTCATTTATAAATTATATTCTTCTAGAATCAATGGGTACGTATCGTTCATTTATAAATTATATTCTTCTAGAATCAATGGGTACGTATCGTTCATTTATAAATTATATTCTTCTAGAATCAATGGGTTCGTATCGTTCATTTATAAATTATATTCTTCTAGAATCAATGGGTACGTATCGTTCATTTATAAGTTATATTCTAGAATCAATGGGTACGTATCGTTCATTTATAAATTATATTCTTCTAGAATCAATGGGTCGTATCGTTCATTTATAAATTATATTCTTCTAGAATCAATGGGTACGTATCGTTCATTTATAAATTATATTCTTCTAGAATCAATGGGTACGTATCGTTCATTTATAAATTATATTCTTCTAGAATCAATGGGTTCGTATCGTTCATTTATAAATTATATTATTCTAGAATCAATGGGTACGTATCGTTCATTTATAAGTTATATTCTAGAATCAATGGGTACGTATCGTTCATTTATAAATTATATTCTTCTAGAATCAATGGGTCGTATCGTTCATTTATAAATTATATTCTTCTAGAATCAATGGGTACGTATCGTTCATTTATAAATTATGTTCTAGAATCAATGGGTTCGTATCGTTCATTTATAAATTATATTCTTCTAGAATCAATGGGTCGTATCGTTCATTTATAAATTATATTCTTCTAGAATCAATGGGTACGTATCGTTCATTTATAAATTATATTCTTCTAGAATCAATGGGTTCGTATCGTTCATTTATAAATTATATTCTTCTAGAATCAATGGGTCGTGTCGTTCATTTATAAATTATATTGTAGAATCAATGGGTCGTGTCGTTCATTTATAAATTATATTCTAGAATCAATGGGTACGTATCGTTCATTTATAAATTATATTCTTCTAGAATCAATGGGTACGTATCGTTCATTTATAAATTATATTCTTCTAGAATCAATGGGTACGTATCGTTCATTTATAAATTATATTCTTCTAGAATCAATGGGTTCGTATCGTTCATTTATAAATTATATTCTTCTAGAATCAATGGGTTCGTATCGTTCATTTATAAATTATATTCTAGAATCAATGGGTCGTATCGTTCATTTATAAATTATATTCTAGAATCAATGGGTTCGTATCGTTCATTTATAAATTATATTCTTCTAGAATCAATGGGTCGTGTCGTTCATTTATAAATTATATTGTAGAATCAATGGGTCGTGTCGTTCATTTATAAATTATATTCTAGAATCAATGGGTACGTATCGTTCATTTATAAATTATATTCTTCTAGAATCAATGGGTACGTATCGTTCATTTATAAATTATATTCTTCTAGAATCAATGGGTACGTATCGTTCATTTATAAATTATATTCTTCTAGAATCAATGGGTTCGTATCGTTCATTTATAAATTATATTCTTCTAGAATCAATGGGTTCGTATCGTTCATTTATAAATTATATTCTAGAATCAATGGGTACGTATCGTTCATTTATAAATTATATTCTTCTAGAATCAATGGGTCGTATCGTTCATTTATAAATTATATTCTAGAATCAATGGGTCGTATCGTTCATTTATAAATTATATTCTTCTAGAATCAATGGGTACCTATCGTTAATTTATAAATTATATTCTTCTAGAATCAATGGGTTCGTATCGTTCATTTATAAATTATATTCTTCTAGAATCAATGGGTCGTATCGTTCATTTATAAATTATATTGTAGAATCAATGGGTCGTATCGTTCATTTATAAATTATATTCTAGAATCAATGGGTACGTATCGTTCATTTATAAATTATATTCTTCTAGAATCAATGGGTACGTATCGTTCATTTATAAATTATATTCTAGAATCAATGGGTACGTATCGTTCATTTATAAATTATATTCTTCTAGAATCAATGGGTACGTATCGTTCATTTATAAATTATATTCTTCTAGAATCAATGGGTTCGTATCGTTCATTTATAAATTATATTCTTCTAGAATCAATGGGTTCGTATCGTTCATTTATAAATTATATTCTAGAATCAATGGGTCGTATCGTTCATTTATAAATTATATTCTAGAATCAATGGGTCGTATCGTTCATTTATAAATTATATTCTTCTAGAATCAATGGGTACGTATCGTTCATTTATAAATTATATTCTTCTAGAATCAATGGGTTCGTATCGTTCATTTATAAATTATATTATTCTAGAATCAATGGGTACGTATCGTTCATTTATAAGTTATATTCTAGAATCAATGGGTACGTATCGTTCATTTATAAATTATATTCTTCTAGAATCAATGGGTCGTATCGTTCATTTATAAATTATATTCTTCTAGAATCAATGGGTACGTATCGTTCATTTATAAATTATATTCTAGAATCAATGGGTTCGTATCGTTCATTTATAAATTATATTCTTCTAGAATCAATGGGTCGTATCGTTCATTTATAAATTATATTCTTCTAGAATCAATGGGTACGTATCGTTCATTTATAAATTATATTCTTCTAGAATCAATGGGTACGTATCGTTCATTTATAAATTATATTCTTCTAGAATCAATGGGTTCGTATCGTTCATTTATAAATTATATTCTTCTAGAATCAATGGGTACGTATCGTTCATTTATAAGTTATATTCTAGAATCAATGGGTACGTATCGTTCATTTATAAATTATATTCTTCTAGAATCAATGGGTCGTATCGTTCATTTATAAATTATATTCTTCTAGAATCAATGGGTACGTATCGTTCATTTATAAATTATATTCTTCTAGAATCAATGGGTACGTATCGTTCATTTATAAATTATATTCTTCTAGAATCAATGGGTTCGTATCGTTCATTTATAAATTATATTATTCTAGAATCAATGGGTACGTATCGTTCATTTATAAGTTATATTCTAGAATCAATGGGTACGTATCGTTCATTTATAAATTATATTCTTCTAGAATCAATGGGTCGTATCGTTCATTTATAAATTATATTCTTCTAGAATCAATGGGTACGTATCGTTCATTTATAAATTATGTTCTAGAATCAATGGGTTCGTATCGTTCATTTATAAATTATATTCTTCTAGAATCAATGGGTCGTATCGTTCATTTATAAATTATATTCTTCTAGAATCAATGGGTACGTATCGTTCATTTATAAATTATATTCTTCTAGAATCAATGGGTTCGTATCGTTCATTTATAAATTATATTCTTCTAGAATCAATGGGTCGTGTCGTTCATTTATAAATTATATTGTAGAATCAATGGGTCGTGTCGTTCATTTATAAATTATATTCTAGAATCAATGGGTACGTATCGTTCATTTATAAATTATATTCTTCTAGAATCAATGGGTACGTATCGTTCATTTATAAATTATATTCTTCTAGAATCAATGGGTACGTATCGTTCATTTATAAATTATATTCTTCTAGAATCAATGGGTTCGTATCGTTCATTTATAAATTATATTCTTCTAGAATCAATGGGTTCGTATCGTTCATTTATAAATTATATTCTAGAATCAATGGGTCGTATCGTTCATTTATAAATTATATTCTAGAATCAATGGGTCGTATCGTTCATTTATAAATTATATTCTTCTAGAATCAATGGGTACGTATCGTTCATTTATAAATTATATTCTTCTAGAATCAATGGGTTCGTATCGTTCATTTATAAATTATATTCTTCTAGAATCAATGGGTACGTATCGTTCATTTATAAGTTATATTCTAGAATCAATGGGTACGTATCGTTCATTTATAAATTATATTCTTCTAGAATCAATGGGTCGTATCGTTCATTTATAAATTATATTCTTCTAGAATCAATGGGTACGTATCGTTCATTTATAAATTATATTCTTCTAGAATCAATGGGTACGTATCGTTCATTTATAAATTATATTCTTCTAGAATCAATGGGTTCGTATCGTTCATTTATAAATTATATTATTCTAGAATCAATGGGTACGTATCGTTCATTTATAAGTTATATTCTAGAATCAATGGGTACGTATCGTTCATTTATAAATTATATTCTTCTAGAATCAATGGGTCGTATCGTTCATTTATAAATTATATTCTTCTAGAATCAATGGGTACGTATCGTTCATTTATAAATTATGTTCTAGAATCAATGGGTTCGTATCGTTCATTTATAAATTATATTCTTCTAGAATCAATGGGTCGTATCGTTCATTTATAAATTATATTCTTCTAGAATCAATGGGTACGTATCGTTCATTTATAAATTATATTCTTCTAGAATCAATGGGTTCGTATCGTTCATTTATAAATTATATTCTTCTAGAATCAATGGGTCGTGTCGTTCATTTATAAATTATATTGTAGAATCAATGGGTCGTGTCGTTCATTTATAAATTATATTCTAGAATCAATGGGTACGTATCGTTCATTTATAAATTATATTCTTCTAGAATCAATGGGTACGTATCGTTCATTTATAAATTATATTCTTCTAGAATCAATGGGTACGTATCGTTCATTTATAAATTATATTCTTCTAGAATCAATGGGTTCGTATCGTTCATTTATAAATTATATTCTTCTAGAATCAATGGGTTCGTATCGTTCATTTATAAATTATATTCTAGAATCAATGGGTCATATCGTTCATTTATAAATTATATTCTAGAATCAATGGGTCGTATCGTTCATTTATAAATTATATTCTTCTAGAATCAATGGGTACGTATCGTTCATTTATAAATTATATTCTAGAATCAATGGGTCGTATCGTTCATTTAGAAATTATATTCTTCTAGAATCAATGGGTACGTATCGTTCATTTATAAATTATATTCTTCTAGAATCAATGGGTTCGTATCGTTCATTTATAAATTATATTCTAGAATCAATGGGTACGTATCGTTCATTTATAAATTATATTCTTCTAGAATCAATGGGTTCGTATCGTTCATTTATAAATTATATTCTAGAATCAATGGGTACGTATCGTTCATTTATAAATTATATTCTAGAATCAATGGGTCGTATCGTTCATTTATAAATTATATTCTTCTAGAATCAATGGGTTCGTATCGTTCATTTATAAATGATATTCTTCTAGAATCAATGGGTACGTATCGTTCATTTATAAATTATATTATTCTAGAATCAATGGGTTCGTATCGTTCATTTATAAATTATATTATTCTAGAATCAATGGGTTCGTATCGTTCATTTATAAATTATATTCTAGAATCAATGGGTACGTATCGTTCATTTATAAATTATATTCTAGAATCAATGGGTCGTATCGTTCATTTATAAATTATATTCTAGAATCAATGGGTACCTATCGTTCATTTATAAATTATATTCTTCTAGAATCAATGGGTCGTATCGTTCATTTATAAATTATATTCTTCTAGAATCAGTGGGTTCGTATCGTTCATTTATAAATTATATTCTTCTAGAATCAATGGGTTCGTATCGTTCATTTATAAATTATATTCTTCTAGAATCAATGGGTCGTATCGTTCATTTATAAATTATATTCTTCTAGAATCAATGGGTACGTATCGTTCATTTATAAATTATATTCTAGAATCAATGGGTTCGTATCGTTCATTTATAAATTCTATTCTTCTAGAATCAATGGGTTCGTATCGTTCATTTATAAATTCTATTCTTCTAGAATCAATGGGTTCGTATCGTTCATTTTTAAGTCCAAAAATGTATGTAGCAACTGCAGATTGTCCCTTTAACTTTGTAACGTTTTACTTTGTAATTAAATTAATATGCAGTATATCTCATATTATAATGGTTGATTATTTGAAATAAAAAAAGCATTTACGTTGTTATTAATTTCCTGATATGGGTTTACTGAAACAGCCTTCATCCATTCTCCCAAGGTGCGTAATATCCCAATGTGATTGATATTGTCTCTGTGTCCCTGGCAGGGATCTAGTGGCTATAATAGCAGTATTGGAGTACAACCAATGGTTCACAAAGCTCTCCACAAAGGATTGTAAACTGGTGAGTTAAACTGAGCCTTCGTACCCCCACTCAGTCTGCCTCTCTCTCTCTCTTTTTGTCTGCCTCTGTCCCCTCCCTTTCCTCATCTCTCAGTCTGCCTCTCTCTCTCTCTCTCTCTCTCTCTCTCTCTCTCTCTCTCTCTCTCTCTCTCTCTCTCTCTCTCTCTCTCTCTTTCTGTCTGCCTCTGTCCCCTCCCTTTCCTCATCTGTCTGTCTTTCTCTGTCTGTCTCTCCCCCACGGCAGAACAGTCTAGTGTTTCTCTGTGATAAGACTGTTCATTCCACAAAGACAATGGGTATCAATTACACCGTGTCAGTCCAGTCAGGCCCAAGCATCTCAGACACAATCTGAACATCCTCTCCTCCTAGTCTTGTCAACTATCACACAGTTCCATCATGGAGGACACACGCACGCACGCACGCACGCACGCACGCACGCACGCACGCACGCACGCACGCACGCACGCACGCACGCACGCACGCACGCACACCACACACACACACACACACACACACACACACACACACACACACACACACACACACACACACACACACACACACACACACACACAAAGCACACACACAAAGCACACACACAAAGCACACACACAAAGCAGGCCAAAAGGCTTTGTGGGGGTAATTAGACTCCGTATGTTAATGTCCTGTATTGACTATGGAGAGAGAGATTAATGTTTATTTATTTTCCCTTTTGTACTTTAACTATTTGCACATCATTACAACACTGTATATAGACATAACATGACATTTGAAATGTCTCTATTCTTTTGGAACTTTAGTGAGTGTAATATTTACTCTTCATTTTTATTGTTTTTCACTTTTGTTTGTCTATTTCACTTGCTGTGGCAATGTAAATAAAGCACCTTAAATTGAGAGAGAGAGAGGGGTAGGTAGAGAGAGAGGGGTAGGTAGAGAGAGAGGGGTAAGTAGAGAGAGAGGGGTAGGTAGAGGGAGAGGGGTAGGTAGAGGGAGAGGGGTAGGTAGAGGGAGAGGGGTAGTTAGAGAGGGGTAGGTAGAGAGTTAGAGAGGGGTAGGTAGAGAGAGAGGGGTAGGTAGAGAGAGAGGGGTAGGTAGAGGGAGAGGGGTAGGTAGAGAGGTAGAGAGAGAGAGAGTTAGAGAGGGGTAGGTAGAGAGAGAGGGGTAGGTAGAGAGAGAGGGGTAGGTAGAGAGAGAGGGGTAGGTAGAGAGAGAGAGGGGTAGGTAGAGAGAGAGGGGTAGGTAGAGAGAGAGAGGTAGAGAGAGAGGTAGAGAGAGAGGTGAGCCCCTCAGCCCGGTAGCTTTGTTTGAGAGCTAATCATTACAACACTGTATATAGACATAACATGACATTTGAAATGTCTCTATTCTTTTGGAACTTTAGTGAGTGTAATATTTACTCTTCATTTTTATTGTTTTTCACTTTTGTTTGTCTATTTCACTTGCTGTGGCAATGTAAATAAAGCACCTTAAATTGAGAGAGGGGTAGGTAGAGAGAGAGGGGTAGGTAGAGAGAGAGGGGTAGGTAGAGAGAGAGGGGTAGGTAGAGAGAGAGGGGTAGGTAGAGAGAGAGGGGTAGGTAGAGGGAGAGGGGTAGGTAGAGGGAGAGGGGTAGGTAGAGGGAGAGGGGTAGGTAGAGAGGTAGAGAGAGAGTTAGAGAGGGGTAGGTAGAGAGAGAGGGGTAGGTAGAGAGAGAGGGGTAGGTAGAGAGAGAGGGGTAGGTTGAGGGAGAGGGGTAGGTAGAGAGGTAGAGAGAGAGAGAGTTAGAGAGGGGTAGGTAGAGAGAGAGGGGTAGGTAGAGAGAGAGGGGTAGGTAGAGAGAGAGGGGTAGGTAGAGAGAGAGGGGTAGGTAGAGAGAGAGAGGGGTAGGTAGAGAGAGAGAGGGGTAGGTAGAGAGAGAGAGGTAGAGAGAGAGAGAGAGGTAGAGAGAGAGGTGAGCCCCTCAGCCCGGTAGCTTTGTTTGAGAGCTAAGTTGCCATAGAAACCAGCGCATGTCTTTTGGGATACTGAAGCTCCTGTTTTGACTGGTATGTGATGTGATGCATGTGTCTGCTAGTCTGTGACAGGAAAGCATTCATCAGGCTCCTCTGGACCTAATGGCCTTGTTGGTTGGAAGGTTGTGATTTTGATTCCTCTGCATTCCAAAATACCTTAGCATTAAGGAGCTAGATTGGGGTAAGACCCTGCGATAGACTAGTGTCCTGTCCAGGGGGTGTACTGGTACATCAAGCTGTCTCACTACAGAAACAGGAGAAAGACTAGTGTCCTGTCCAGGGGGTGTACTGGTACATCAAGCTGTCTCACTACAGAAACAGGAGATAGACTAGTGTCCTGTCCAGGGGGTGTACTGGTACATCAAGCTGTCTCACTACAGAAACAGGAGAAAGACTAGTGTCCTGTCCAGGGGGTGTACTGGTACATCAAGCTGTCTCACTACAGAAACAGGAGATAGACTAGTGTCCTGTCCAGGGGGTGTACTGGTACATCAAGCTGTCTCACTACAGAAACAGGAGACAGACTAGTGTCCTGTCCAGGGGGTGTACTGGTACATCAAGCCTGCTCATGCTATACAGAAACAGGAGATAGACTCCTGCTCCTTTGAGCTGTTCCGGCTCACACACTGGTTTTCCAAGATGGCGTAGCAGTCGGATGTGTGTTTTGTCTTGTCCCTTCCTGTCCCTTGTAAACATTGTTTTTCCTTTTTTTTTCTTTTTTTAAAATATATTTTAATATCACTTTCCATCTACGAACTGAATATACTCTCCTGCAACCTGCTTCACCCAATGTGGTACGGATCTGCTATTTTAATACTTAAGAACCAGAACTCCCATCAAAAGCTAGCCAGCTAATTGGCTACCAGCTAACCGGCTGCCAGCTAACCGGCTGCCAGCTAACCGGCTGCCAGCTAACCGGCTGCTAGCTAACCGTGGCCCGCTAGCTGTCTAGAGCACATCGGACTGTTAGCTTAAGAGGCCCATCAGACAAATTCTTTGGCCACTATACCTAGTTTGCCAATTGGCCTAGTTTACCACACGGAGCCCTGCTGATCCATCTTCTGAACTGGAACCACAACAGAAGCGAGCCAGCTAACTAGCTAGTAGTCAGCTAGCCACAGCTACCAGTCATCAGATACCTCTAGCACGGACAACTTTCGCCAGTCAAATCGGACTCATTTTTCTCCATATCTCCGGATTCCTACCGCAAGCTCTGAACGTTTTTTCTTTTTTTTCACATGGATCATCGCAGCTAGCTAGCTGCTATCCGGGTGACCACTCCTGGCTAACGTCCCTGTCCCGAAGCAAGAACCAATTAGCCTGGAGCTAGCCCTGCCAGGCCCATCTCCCGGCTAGCCAAAGAGGCCCATCAGCCACTCCCTGGGCTACAATACCTATTTTGCCAACTGGCCCGAACCCCCGCCGACCCATCACGACTGGTCCACCGACGTGATTTGCCTGAGGGGGTTTTCTCAACTGGCTCCGCCATCGCGTCGTCCCCTGAATGCCCATCCGTTAGCCTGCTAGCCGCGGCCTGCTAGCTGTCCAGAGCACATCGGACTGTTAGCTTAAGAGGCCCATCGGACAAATTCTTTGGCCACCATACCTATTTTGCCAATTGGCCTGGTTTACCACACAGAGCCCTGCTGATTCGTCAGACGACGTAATAGCACGAGGGGGCCACAACCAACTTGCCCTCCAAATACACCTCTGCTGTTTTCAACCAAGATCTCAGTGATCACTGCCTCGTTGCCTGCATCTGTAATGGGTCTGCGGTCAAACGACCACCCCTCATCACTGTCAAACACTCCCTAAAACACTTCAGCGAGCAGGCCTTTCTAATCGACCTGGCCCGGGTATCCTGGAAGGATATTTACCTCATCCCGTCAGTAGAGGATGCCTGGTCATTCTTTAAAAATGCCTTCCTCACCATCTTAAATAAGCATGCCCCTTTAAAAAAAATTTAAAACCAGGAACAGATATAGCCCTTGGTTCTCTCCAGACCTGACTGCCGTTGACCAGCACAAAAACATCCTGTGGCATTCTGCATTAGCATCGAATAGCCCCCGTGATATGCAACTTTTCACGGAAGTTAGGAACCAATATGCACAGGCAGTTAGGAAAGCTAAGGCTTGCTTTTACAAGCAGAAATTTGCATCCTGTAGCACAAACTCAAAAAAGTTCTGGGACACTGTAAAGTCCATGGAGAATAAGAGCACCTCCTCCCAGCTGACCACTACACTGAGGCAAGGAAACACTGTCACCACTGATAAATCCACGATAATTGAGAATTTCAATAAGCATTTTTCTACGGCTGGCCATGCTTTCCACCTGACTACCCCTACCCCGGTCAACAGCCCTGCACTCCCCACAGCAACAAGCACAAGCCTCCCCCATTTCTCCTTCACCGAAATCCAGATAGCTGATGTTCTGAAAGACCTGCAAAATCTGGACCATTACAAATTAGCCCGGCTAGACAATCTGGACCCTCTCTTTCTAAAATGATCTGCCGAAATTGTTGCAACCCCTGTCACCAGCCTGTTCAACCTCTCTTTCGTATCTTCTGAGATTCCCAAAGATTGGAAAGCTGCCACGGTCATCCCCCTCTTCAAAGGGGGTGACACTCTAGACCCAAACTGCTGTAGACCTATATCTATCCTACCCTGCCTTTCTAAGGTCTTCCAAAGCCAAGTTAACAAACAGATTACCGACCATTTCGAATCCCACCGTACCTTCTCCGCTATGCAATCTGGTTTCAGAGCTGATCATGGGTGCACCTCAGCCACGCTCAAGGTCCTAAATGATATCATAACCGCCATCGATAAGAGACATTACTGTGCAGCCATATTCATCGATCTTGCCAAGGCTTTCGACTCTGTCAATCACCACATTCTTATTGGCAGACTCAACAGCCTTGGTTTCTCAATTGACTCGCCTGATTCACCAACTACTTCTCTGTTAGAGTTCAGTGTGTCAAATCGGAGGGATGGTTGTCCGGACCTCTGGCAGTCTCTATGGGGGTGCCACAGGGTTCAATTCTCGGGCCTGCTCTCTTCTCTGTATACATCAATGATGTCGCTCTTGCTGCTGGTGATTCTCTGATCCACCTCTACGCAGACGACACCATTCTGTATACTTCTGGCCCTTCTTTGGACACTGTGTTAACTAACCTCCAGACAAACTTCAATGCCATACAACTCTCCTTCCGTGGCCTCCAACTGCTCTTAAATGCAAGTAAAACTAAATGCATGCTCTTCAAACGATCACTGCCTGAACCTGCCCACCTGTCCAGCATCACTACTCTGGATGGCTCCGACTTAGAATATGTGGGCAACTACAAATACCTAGGTGTCTGGTTAGACTGTAAACTCTCCTTCCAGACTCACATTATGCAGTCCAAAATTAAATCTAGAATCGGCTTCCTATTTCGCAACAAAGCATGCTTCACTCATGCTGCCAAACATACCCTCGTAAAACTGACCATCCTACCGATCCTCGACTTCGGCGATGTCATTTACAAAATAGCCTCCAATACCCTACTCAATAAACTGGATGCAGTCTATCACAGTGCCATCCGTTTTGTCACCAAAGCCCCATATACTACCCACCACTGCGACCTGTACATTCTCATTGGCTGGTCCTCGCTTCATACTCGTCGCCAAACCCACTTGCTACAAGTCTCTGCTAGGTAAAGCCCCGCCTTATCTCAGCTCACTGGTCACCATAGCAGCACCCACCCATAGCACGCGCTCCAACAGGTATATCTCACAAAGCCAATTCCTCCTTTGGCCGCCTTTCCTTCCAGTTCTCTTATGCCAATGACTGTGTGTTTACATACTGTGTGTTAGCATCCCTCACTGTACTGTGTGTTTACATCCCTCACTGTACTGTGTGTTTACATCCCTCACTGTACTGTGTGTTTACATCCCTCACTGTACTGTGTGTTTACATCCCTCACTGTACTGTGTGTTTACATCCCTCACTGTACTGTGTGTTTACATCCCTCACTGTGCTGTGTGTTTACACCCCTCACTGTACTGTGTGTTAGCACCCCTCACTGTACTGTGTGTTTACATCCCTCACTGTACTGTGTGTTTACATCCCTCACTGTACTGTGTGTAAACATCCTTCAGTCTAGCATGAGGACCAGTATTCTGAAGTCCACTGTGACCTCCTGTCCTTTACTCTGAGCACACCTACTATCTCTCTTTTCGCTCTCTCTCTCATTCCCTCTTTCTCTCTCTTTCTTCCTCTGTCTCTGTCTGTCTCTCTGTCTCTCTGTTTCTTTCTCTGTCTTTGTCTCTCTCTCTCTCTCTCTCTCTCTCTCTCTCTCTCTCTCTCTCTCCCTTTCTCTCTCTCTCTCTCTCTCTCTCTCTCTCTCTCTCTCTCTCCCCCTTTCTCTCTCTCTCTCCCCCTTTCTCTCTCTCTCTCTCTCCCTCTCTCTCTCTCTCTCTCTCCCTTTCTCTCTCTTCTCTCTCCTCTCTCTCTTCTCTCTCTCTTCCTCTCTCTCTCTCTCTCTCTCTCTCTCTCTTCCTCTCTCTCTCTCTCCCTCAGTCCCAGGGAACAACAGTCCTCTGTGCCACCCCGTTTCTCTCTGCCCCTGAAAAGAGAACCATCCTGCCTCACACAATCCCTCTTTGTCTGTCATAATTAGCATGCTGGCCACCAGAAATGGCTCTCGTATGCATGGAATGTCACTTAGTTGTATTAACGCTGGTGTACTGTTATTCTGATCACTCTTTGTCATATGAATGTAAACAGATAAAGAGACTATTGACCTCCCTCTGCTCTGCATAGCTGCACTTTGATTCACTTGATTCACACAAAGGATGGCTGACAGAGAGAATCAACAGGCCCTGAACTGAAGGGATATATTTGATTTGATTCACTTGATTCACACAAAGGATGGATGGCAGAGAAGAATCAACAGGCTTGAACTGAGGGGATGTATTTGATTTAATTCATTTGATTCCCTCAGAGAATGGATGGGCAGAGAGGAATCAACAGGCCCTGAACTGAGGGGATGTATTTGATTTAATTCATTTGATTCCCTCAGAGAATGGATGGGCAGAGAGGAATCAACAGGCCCCACAGAAAGCAGAGAACTGGGTCAGGAGCTCTGTTTTGCAGCAGTGCAGAAGTTGGTTGCTCTCGTTGAATTTTTGATCATGCCTAAATGTAGGTTTCGTCTCCTGGCTCCCTTTTTACAGACCACCCCGTGGTCTCTCTTCTCAATCAGAGCCCTCGTTACAAACCTCTTTCCCTCGTACCCCTGTGGGGGGGAGGGGGGGGGGGGGGTAGATGGTTCCTTACCCTCCCTGACATGCTTGGACAGACAATCACCTCTGCTTTTAGGACGCCCAAAAGAGAGTGGTCTGGCTCACGTTAAGTGGAGTGCTGAAAGCAGAGGGCCGTTGTGGGGGTGGAACCTGTGTCACTATGCCATCAGTGATTGGGTGAAAACTGCAGACTCTGAGATACATCATCCTACATTGAACAACAGGAAAATGTTCATTGAGTTAACAATCCGTTTCCAAATCAAATAAAATGTATTTATAAAGCCCTTCTTACATCAGCTGATATCTCAAAGTGCTGTACAGAAACCCAGCCTAAAACCCCAAACAGCAAGCAATGCAGATGTAGAAGCACGGTGGCTAGGAAAAACTCCCTAGAAGGGACAGAACCTAGGAAGAAACCAAGAGAGGAACCAGGCTATGAGGGGTGGCCAGTCCTCTTCTGGCTGTGCCGGGTGGAGATTATAACAGCACATGGCCAAGATGTTCAAATGTTCATAGATAACCAGCAGGGTCAAATAATAGTAATCACAGTGGTTGTCGAGATTGCAACAGGTCAGCACCTCAGGACTAAATGTCAGTTGGCTTTTCATAGCCGATCATTCAGAGTATCTCTACCGCTCCTGCTGTCTCTAGAGAGTTGAAAACAGCAGGTCTGGGACAGGTAGCACGTCCGGTGAACAGGTCAGGGTTCCATAGCCGCAGGCAGGATAGTTGAAACTGGAGCAGCAGCATGGCCAGGTGGACTGAGGACAGCAAGGAGTCATCAGGCCAGGTAGTCCTGAGGCATGGTCCTAGGGCTCAGGTCCTCCGAGATAGAGAAGGAAAGAAAGAATTAGAGAGAGCATAATTCACACAGGACACCAGATAAGACAGGAGAAATACTCCAGATATAACAGACTGACCTTAGCCACCGACACATAAACTACTGTAGCATAAATACTGGAGGCTGAGACAGGAGGGGTCGGGAGACACTGTGGCCCCGTCCAACTATACCCCCAGACAGGGCCAAACAGGCAGGATATAACCCCACCCACTTTGCCAAAGCACAGCCCCCACACCACTAGAGGGATATCTTCAACCACCAACTTATCATCCTGAGACAAGGCCGAGTATAGCCCACAAAGATCTCCGCCACGGCACAACCCAAGGGGGGGGGGGGTGCCAACCCAGACAGGAAGATCACGTCAGTGACTCAACCCACTCAAGTGACGCACCCCTCCTAGGGACGGCATGGAAGAGCACCAGTAAGCCAGTGACTCGGCCCCTGTAATAGGGTTAGAGGCAGAGAATCCCAGTGGAGAGAGGGGAACCGGCCAGGCAGAGACAGCATGGGCGGTCCATTGCTCCAGTGCCTTTCCATTCATCTTCACACTCCTGGGCCAGACTACACTCAATCATAGGACCTACTGAAGAGATGAGTCTTCAATAAAGACTTAAAGGTCGAGACTGAGTCTGCGTCTCTCACATGGGTAGGCAGACCATTCCATTAAAATTGAGCTCTATTGGAGAAAGCCCTGCCTCCAGCTGTTTGCTTAGAAATTCTAGGGACAATTAGGAGGCCTGCGTCTTGTGACCGTAGTGTACGTGTAGGTATGTACGGCAGGACCAAATCGGAAAGATGGGTAGGAGCAAGCCCATGTAATGCTTTGTAGGTTAGCAGTAAAACCTTGAAATCAGCCCTTGCCTTAACAGGAAGTCAGTGTAGGGAGGCTAGCACTGGAGTAATATGATCAAATTTTTTGGTTCTAGTCAGGATTCTAGCAGCCGTATGTAGCACTAACTGAAGTTTATTTAGTGCTTTATCCGGGTATCCGGAAAGTAGAGCAATGCAGTAGTATAATCTAGAAGTAACAAAAGCTTGAATACATTTTTCAGCATAATTTTTGGACAGAAAGTTTCTGATTTTGGCAATGTTACGTAGACAGTCTTGATATGTTCGTCAAAAGAGAGATCAGGGTCCAGAGTAACGCCGAGGTCCTTCACAATTTTATTTGAGACGACTGTACAACCATCAAGATTAATTGTCAGATTCAACAGAAGATCTCTTTCTTTCTTGGGACCTAGAACAAGCATCTCTGTTTTGTCCGAGTTTAAAGGTACATCATTTGCAGCCATCCACTTCCTTATGTCTGAAACACAGGCTTCCTGCGAGGGCAATTTTGGGGCTTCACCATGTTTCATCAAAATGTACAGCTGTGTGTCATCTGCATAGCAGTGAAAGTTAACATTATGTTTCTGAATGACATCACTAAGAGGTAAAATATATAGTGAAAACAATAGTGGTCCTAAAACGGAACCTTGAGGAACACCGAAATGTACAGTTGATTTGTCAGAGGACAAACCATCCACAGAGACAAACTGATATCTCTCCGACAGATAAGATCTAAACCAGGCCAGAACTTGTCCGTGTAGACCAATTTGGGTTTCCAATCTCTCCAAAAGAATGTGGTGATTGATGGTATCAAAAGCAGCACTAAGGTCTAGGAGCACAAGGACGCCATTAAAAGGTAATTTACCACCTTCACAAGTGCAGTCTCAGTGCTATGATGGGGTCTGAAACCAGACTGAAGCGTTTCGTATACATTGTTTGTCTTCAGGAAGGCTGTGAGTTGCTGCACAACAGCTTTTTCAAAATTTTTTGAGAGGAATGGGAGATTCGATATAGGCCGATAGTTTTTTATATTTTCTGGGTCAAGGTTTGGCTTTTTCAAGAGCGGCTTTATTACTGCCACTTTTAGTGAGTTTGGTACACATTCGGTGGATAGAGAGCCATTTATTATGTTCAACATAGGAGGGCCAAGCACAGGAAGCAGCTCTTTCAGTAGTTTAGTTAGAATAGGGTCCAGTATGCAGCTTGAAGGTTTAGAGGCCATGATTATTTTCATCATTGTTTCGAGAGCTATATTACTAAAATACTTGAGTGTCTCCCTTGCCCCTAGGTCCTGGCAGAGTTGTGCAGACTCAGGACAACGGAGCTTTGAAGGAATACGCAGATTTAAAGAGGAGTCCGTAATTTGCTTTCTAATGATCATGATCTTTTCCTCAAAGAAGTTCATGAATTCATCACTGCTGAAGTGAAAGCCATCCTCTCTTGGGGAATGCTGCTTTTTAGTTAGCTTTGCGACAGTATCAAAAATACATTTAGCATTGTTCTTATTTTTGTCAATTAAGATGGAAAAATAGGATGATCGAGCAGCAGTGAGGGCTCTTCGATACTGCACGGTACTGTCTTTCCAAGCTAGTCGGAAGACTTCCAGTCTGGTGTTGCGACATTTCTGTTCCAATTTTCTGGAAGCTTGCTTCAGAGCTCGGGTATTTTCTGTATACCAGGGAGCTAGTTTCTTATGAGAAATGTTTTGGGTTTTTAGGGGTGCCACTGCATCTAGGGTATTGCGCAAGGTTAAATTGAGTTCCTCAGTTAGGTGGTTAACTGATTTTTGTACTCTGACGTCCTTGGGTAGGCGGAGGGAGTCTGGAAGGGAATCTAGGAATCTTTGGGTTGTCTGAGAATTTATAGCACGACTTCTGATGATCCTTGATTGGGGTCTGAGCAGATTATTTGTTGCGATTGCAAACATAATAAAATGGTGGTCCGATAGTCCAGGATTATGAGGAAAAACATTAAGATCCACAACATTTATTCCACGGGACAAAACTAGGTCCAGAGTATGACTGTGGCAGTGAGTAGGTCCGGAGACATGTTGGACCAAACCCACTGAGTCGACGATGGCTCCGAAAGCTTTTTGGAGTGGGTCTGTGGACTTTTCCATGTGAATATTAAAGTCACCAAAAATTACTATATTATCTGCTATGACTACAAGGTCCGATAGGAATTCAGGGAACTCAGTGAGGAACGCTGTATATGGCCCAGGAGGCCTGTAAACAGTAGCTATAAAAAGTGATTGAGTAGGCTGCATAGATTTCATGACTAGAAGCTCAAAAGATGAAAATGTCGTTTTGTTTTTTGTTGTGAATTGAAATTTGCTATCATAAATGTTAGCAACACCTCCACCTTTGTGGGATGCGCGGGGGATATGGTCACTAGTGTAACCAGGAGGTGAGGCCTCATTTAACACAGTAAATTCATCAGGCTTAAGCCATGTTTCAGTCAGGCCAATCACATCAAGGTTATGATCAGTGATTAGTTCATTGACTATAACTGCCTTTGAAGTGAGGGATCTAACATTAAGTAGTCCTATTTTGAGATGTGAGGTATCACAATCTCTTTCAATAATGGCAGGAATGGAGGAGGTCTTTATTCCAGTGAGATTGCTAAGGCGAACACCGCCATGTTTAGTTTTGCCCAACCTAGGTCGAGGCACAGACACGGTCTCAATGGGGATCGCGGTCTCAGTGTGTGGAGTGCTGAAGGTTCATTG
>NC_138295.1:91065000-91167500 GCF_965601325.2 Salmo salar
TGTTGTTGTTTATATTGTTTATAATGTTGTTGATATTGTTGTCTATATTGTTGTTTAGATTGTTGTCTAGATTGTTGTTAGGTTCAAAGTATTCACCAAAGGTTAAAGCACATTATAAACTGGGTGGTTCCAGCCCTGTATGCTGATTGGCTGAAAGCCATAGTATATTTAAGTAATATATGGCCAATATACCACAGCTACGGGCTTTTCATAGGCACAGCCCTTAGTCGTGGTATATTGGCCATATATCATAAACCCCAGAGGTGCCTTGTTTCTCCTATAAACTGGTTACTAATGTAATTAGAGCAGTAAAAATAAATGTTTTGTCATACCCGTGGTATATGGTCTGATACACCACGGCTGTCAGCCAATCAGCATTCAGGGCTGGAACCACCCAGTTTATAATAGACCGTATACCACGGGTATGATAAAACATGTATTTGTACTGCTCTAATTACGTTAGTAACCAGTTTATAACAGACCGTATACCACGGGTATGATAAAACATGTATTTGTACTGCTCTAATTACGTTAGTAACCAGTTTATAACAGACCGTATACCACGGGTATGATAAAACATGTATTTGTACTGCTCTAATTACGTTGGTAACCAGTTTATAACAGACCGTATACCACGGGTATGATAAAACATGTATTTGTACTGCTCTAATTACGTTGGTAACCAGTTTCTAACAGACCGTATACCACGGGTATGATAAAACATGTATTTGTACTGCTCTAATTACGTTGGTAACCAGTTTCTAACAGACCGTATACCACGGGTATGATAAAACATGTATTTGTACTGCTCTAATTACGTTGGTAACCAGTTTATAACAGACCGTATACCACGGGTATGATAAAACATGTATTTGTACTGCTCTAATTACGTTGGTAACCAGTTTATAACAGACCGTATACCACGGGTATGATAAAACATGTATTTGTACTGCTCTAATTACGTTAGTAACCAGTTTATAACAGACCGTATACCACGGGTATGATAAAACATGTATTTGTACTGCTCTAATTACGTTGGTAACCAGTTTATAACAGACCGTATACCACGGGTATGATAAAACATGTATTTGTACTGCTCTAATTACGTTGGTAACCAGTTTCTAACAGACCGTATACCACGGGTATGATAAAACATGTATTTGTACTGCTCTAATTACGTTAGTAACCAGTTTCTAACAGACCGTATACCACGGGTATGATAAAACATGTATTTGTACTGCTCTAATTACGTTAGTAACCAGTTTCTAACAGACCGTATACCACGGGTATGATAAAACATGTATTTGTACTGCATGTATTTGTACTGCTCTAATTACGTTGGTAACCAGTTTCTAACAGACCGTATACCACGGGTATGATAAAACATGTATTTGTACTGCTCTAATTACGTTGGTAACCAGTTTATAATAGACCGTATACCACGGGTATGATAAAACATGTATTTGTACTGCTCTAATTACGTTAGTAACCAGTTTATAATAGACCGTATACCACGGGTATGATAAAACATGTATTTGTACTACTCTAATTACGTTAGTAACCAGTTTCTAACAGCACTAAGGCACCTCAGGGGTTGGTGGTGTATGGTCAATATACCACGGATAAGGACTGGATCCAGGCACTCCGTGTTGCGTCGTGCTTTAAGAACAGCCCTTAGCCGTGCTATATTGGTCATATACCACACCCCCTCGTGGCGTATTGCTTAGTTGAGCATCATCATAGGAGATCAATTACTCAGTGGGCCTCTGTTCCCACCTCTGATTAAACTGTTCTCACCAACCAGCATGTTGTTAGTAACATGAATTAACATTAACACTAATTAATGACCCTGTTACTGCAGAGGGAGGGAGTCTAATGGAACAGCACTGTTACTGCAGAGGGAGGGAGTCTAATGGAACAATACTGTTACTGCAGAGGGAGGGAGTCTAATGGAACAATACTGTTACTGCAGAGGGAGGGAGTCTAATGGAACAATACTGTTACTGCAGAGGGAGGGAGTCTAATGGAACAATACTGTTACTGCAGAGGGAGGGAGTCTAATGGAACAGCACTGTTACTGCAGAGGGAGGGAGTCTAATGGAACAATACTGTTACTGCAGAGGGAGGGAGTCTAATGGAACAATACTGTTACTGCAGAGGGAGGGAGTCTAATGGAACAATACTGTTACTGCAGAGGGAGGGAGTCTAATGGAACAATACTGTTACTGCAGAGGGAGGGAGTCTAATGGAACAGCACTGTTACTGCAGAGGGAGGGAGTCTAATGGAACAATACTGTTACTGCAGAGGGAGGGAGTCTAATGGAACAATACTGTTACTGCAGAGGGAGGGAGTCTAATGGAACAATACTGTTACTGCAGAGGGAGGGAGTCTAATGGAACAATACTGTTACTGCAGAGGGAGGGAGTCTAATGGAACAATACTGTTACTGCAGAGGGAGGGAGTCTAATGGAACAATACTGTTACTGCAGAGGGAGGGAGTCTAATGGAACAATACTGTTACTGCAGAGGGAGGGAGTCTAATGGAACAATACTGTTACTGCAGAGGGAGGGAGTCTAATGGAACAATACTGTTACTGCAGAGGGAGGGAGTCTAATGGAACAGTACTGTTACTGCAGAGGGAGGGAGTCTAATGGAACAATACTGTTACTGCAGAGGGAGGGAGTCTAATGGAACAATACTGTTACTGCAGAGGGAGGGAGTCTAATGGAACAATACTGTTACTGCAGAGGGAGGGAGTCTAATGGAACAATACTGTTACTGCAGAGGGAGGGAGTCTAATGGAACAATACTGTTACTGCAGAGGGAGGGAGTCTAATGGAACAATACTGTTACTGCAGAGGGAGGGAGTCTAATGGAACAATACTGTTACTGCAGAGGGAGGGAGTCTAATGGAACAATACTGTTACTGCAGAGGGAGGGAGTCTAATGGAACAATACTGTTACTGCAGAGGGAGGGAGTCTAATGGAACAATACTGTTACTGCAGAGGGAGGGAGTCTAATGGAACAGCACTGTTACTGCAGAGGGAGGGAGTCTAATGGAACAATACTGTTACTGCAGAGGGAGGGAGTCTAATGGAACAGCACTGTTACTGCAGAGGGAGGGAGTCTAATGGAACAATACTGTTACTGCAGAGGGAGGGAGTCTAATGGAACAATACTGTTACTGCAGAGGGAGGGAGTCTAATGGAACAATACTGTTACTGCAGAGGGAGGGAGTCTAATGGAACAATACTGTTACTGCAGAGGGAGGGAGTCTAATGGAACAGCACTGTTACTGCAGAGGGAGGGAGTCTAATGGAACAATACTGTTACTGCAGAGGGAGGGAGTCTAATGGAACAATACTGTTACTGCAGAGGGAGGGAGTCTAATGGAACAATACTGTTACTGCAGAGGGAGGGAGTCTAATGGAACAATACTGTTACTGCAGAGGGAGGGAGTCTAATGGAACAATACTGTTACTGCAGAGGGAGGGAGTCTAATGGAACAACACTGTTACTGCAGAGGGAGGGAGTCTAATGGAACAATACTGTTACTGCAGAGGGAGGGAGTCTAATGGAACAATACTGTTACTGCAGAGGGAGGGAGTCTAATGGAACAATACTGTTACTGCAGAGGGAGGGAGTCTAATGGAACAATACTGTTACTGCAGAGGGAGGGAGTCTAATGGAACAATACTGTTACTGCAGAGGGAGGGAGTCTAATGGAACAATACTGTTACTGCAGAGGGAGGGAGTCTAATGGAACAATACTGTTACTGCAGAGGGAGGGAGTCTAATGGAACAATACTGTTACTGCAGAGGGAGGGAGTCTAATGGAACAATACTGTTACTGCAGAGGGAGGGAGTCTAATGGAACAATACTGTTACTGCAGAGGGAGGGAGTCTAATGGAACAATACTGTTACTGCAGAGGGAGGGAGTCTAATGGAACAATACTGTTACTGCAGAGGGAGGGAGTCTAATGGAACAATACTGTTACTGCAGAGGGAGGGAGTCTAATGGAACAATACTGTTACTGCAGAGGGAGGGAGTCTAATGGAACAATACTGTTACTGCAGAGGGAGGGAGTCTAATGGAACAATACTGTTACTGCAGAGGGAGGGAGTCTAATGGAACAATACTGTTACTGCAGAGGGAGGGAGTCTAATGGAACAGCACTGTTACTGCAGAGGGAGGGAGTCTAATGGAACAATACTGTTACTGCAGAGGGAGGGAGTCTAATGGAACAATACTGTTACTGCAGAGGGAGGGAGTCTAATGGAACAATACTGTTACTGCAGAGGGAGGGAGTCTAATGGAACAGCACTGTTACTGCAGAGGGAGGGAGTCTAATGGAACAATACTGTTACTGCAGAGGGAGGGAGTCTAATGGAACAATACTGTTACTGCAGAGGGAGGGAGTCTAATGGAACAATACTGTTACTGCAGAGGGAGGGAGTCTAATGGAACAATACTGTTACTGCAGAGGGAGGGAGTCTAATGGAACAGCACTGTTACTGCAGAGGGAGGGAGTCTAATGGAACAATACTGTTACTGCAGAGGGAGGGAGTCTAATGGAACAATACTGTTACTGCAGAGGGAGGGAGTCTAATGGAACAATACTGTTACTGCAGAGGGAGGGAGTCTAATGGAACAATACTGTTACTGCAGAGGGAGGGAGTCTAATGGAACAATACTGTTACTGCAGAGGGAGGGAGTCTAATGGAACAATACTGTTACTGCAGAGGGAGGGAGTCTAATGGAACAGCACTGTTACTGCAGAGGGAGGGAGTCTAATGGAACAATACTGTTACTGCAGAGGGAGGGAGTCTAATGGAACAGCACTGAGACATTGGTGCTGGAAGTCCGTCAAGCCCCCTCTTTTAGTCTCTCAACCAGACAAATTGTAAACCACCTTAACCTGTTAGGGCTAGGGGGCAGTATTGACACGGCTGGATAAAAAACGTACCCGATTTAATCTGGTTACTACTCCTGCCCAGTAACTAGAATATGCATATAATTATTGGCTTTGGATAGAAAACACCCTAAAGTTTCTAAAACTGTTTGAATGGTGTCTGTGAGTATAACAGAACTCCTATGGCAGGCCAAAACCTGAGAAGATTTCAAGCAGGAAGTGGCCTGTCTGAGAAGTAGTGTTTCATCTTGGCTCTTTTTATTGAAGACTCAGGATCTGTGCAATAACGTGACACTTCCTACGTCTTCCATAGGGTCTCAGAGCCCGGGAAAAAGTTGAACGATATCGAGGCAGGCTCTGGCTGAAACACTTTATCGCTTTTGGCAAGTGGCCACTCAGAGTACTATGGGCTTAGGCGCGTGCCCGCTTCGACCGAATGCTTTCTTTTCCTTTATCTGTTTATCTAAACGCAGATTCCTGGTCGGAATATTATCGCTTTTTTATGAGAAAAATGGCATAAAAATTTATTTTAAACAGCGGTTGACATGCTTCGAAGTACAGTAATGGAATATTTAGAATTCTTTTGTCACGAATTGCGCCATGCTCGTCACCCTTATTTAGCCTTTAGGATAGTGTCTAGAACGCACGAACAAAACGCCGCTGTTTGGATATAACGATGGATTATTTTGGACCAAACCAACATTTGTTATTGAAGTAGAAGTCCTGGGAGTGCATTCTGACGAGGACAACAAAGGTAATAACATTTTTCTTATAGTAAATCTGACTTTGATGAGTGCTAAACCTGCTGGGTGTCTAAATAGCTGGCCCTGTGATGCCGGGCTATCTACTGAGAATATTGCAAAATGTGCTTTCACCGAAAAGCTATTTTAAAATCGGACATATCCAGTGCATAGAGGAGTTCTGTATCTATAATTCTTAAAATAATTGTTATGCTTTTTGTGAACGTTTATCGTGAGTAATTTAGTAAATTCACCGGCAGTGTTCGGTGGGAATGCTAGTCACATGCTAGTCACATGCTAATGTAAAAAGCTGGTTTTTGATATAAATATGAACTTGATTGAACAAAACATGCATGTATTGTATAACATAATGTCCTAAGATTGTCATCTGATGAAGATCATCAAAGGTTAGTGCTACATTTAGCTGTGGTTTGGGTTTATGTGACATTATATGCTTGCTTGAAAAATGGGTGTCTGATTATTTCTGGCTGGGTACTCTGCTGACATAATCTAATGTTTTGCTTTCGTTGTAAAGCCTTTTTGAAATCGGACAGTGTGGTTAGATTAACGAGAGTCTTGGCTTTAAAATGGTGTAAAATAGTCATATTTTTGAAAAATTGAAGTAATAGCATATCTAAGGATTTGAATAACGCGCCACAGGATTCAACTGGCTGTTGAGTAGGTGGGCGTCCCACTGGCCCAGAGAGGTTAAATAACCATAACCTCATAACCTGCCCCCAACTTCATCACTGAGGAAGATGATAATGCTCATCTTGTTTCTATAGTAGGACTGACCCCAATTAGTCCACTGGTCTATAGTTAACCTGCTGGTTAGAGATACTCATGTTGTTTCTATAGTAGGACTGACCCCAATTAGTCCACTGGTCTATAGTTAACCTGCTGGTTAGAGATACTCATGTTGTTTCTATAGTAGGACTGACCCCAATTAGTCCACTGGTCTATAGTTAACCTGCTGGTTAGAGATACTCATGTTGTTTCTATAGTAGGACTGACCCCAATTAGTCCACTGGTCTATAGTTAACCTGCTGGTTAGAGATACTCATGTTGTTTCTATAGTAGGACTGACCCCAATTAGTCCACTGGTCTATAGTTAACCTGCTGGTTAGAGATACTCATGTTGTTTCTATAGTAGGACTGACCCCAATTAGTCCACTGGTCTATAGTTAACCTGCTGGTTAGAGATACTCATGTTGTTTCTATAGTAGGACTGACCCCAATTAGTCCACTGGTCTATAGTTAACCTGCTGGTTAGAGATACTCATGTTGTTTCTATAGTAGGACTGACCCCAATTAGTCCACTGGTCTATAGTTAACCTGCTGGTTAGAGATACTCATGTTGTTTCTATAGTAGGACTGACCCCAATTAGTCCACTGGTCTATAGTTAACCTGCTGGTTAGAGATACTCATGTTGTTTCTATAGTAGGACTGACCCCAATTAGTCCACTGGTCTATAGTTAACCTGCTGGTTAGAGATACTCATGTTGTTTCTATAGTAGGACTGACCCCAATTAGTCCACTGGTCTATAGTTAACCTGCTGGTTAGAGATACTCATGTTGTTTCTATAGTAGGACTGACCCCAATTAGTCCACTGGTCTATAGTTAACCTGCTGGTTAGAGATACTCATGTTGTTTCTATAGTAGGACTGACCCCAATTAGTCCACTGGTCTATAGTTAACCTGCTGGTTAGAGATACTCATGTTGTTTCTATAGTAGGACTGACCCCAATTAGTCCACTGGTCTATAGTTAACCTGCTGGTTAGAGATGCTCATGTTGTTTCTATAGTAGGACTGACCCCAATTAGTCCACTGGTCTATAGTTAACCTGCTGGTTAGAGATACTCATGTTGTTTCTATAGTAGGACTGACCCCAATTAGTCCACTGGTCTATAGTTAACCTGCTGGTTAGAGATACTCATGTTGTTTCTATAGTAGGACTGACCCCAATTAGTCCACTGGTCTATAGTTAACCTGCTGGTTAGAGATACTCATGTTGTTTCTATAGTAGGACTGACCCCAATTAGTCCACTGGTCTATAGTTAACCTGCTGGTTAGAGATACTCATGTTGTTTCTATAGTAGGACTGACCCCAATTAGTCCACTGGTCTATAGTTAACCTGCTGGTTAGAGATACTCATGTTGTTTCTATAGTAGGACTGACCCCAATTAGTCCACTGGTCTATAGTTAACCTGCTGGTTAGAGATACTCATGTTGTTTCTATAGTAGGACTGACCCCAATTAGTCCACTGGTCTATAGTTAACCTGCTGGTTAGAGATACTCATGTTGTTTCTATAGTAGGACTGACCCCAATTAGTCCACTGGTCTATAGTTAACCTGCTGGTTAGAGATACTCATGTTGTTTCTATAGTAGGACTGACCCCAATTAGTCCACTGGTCTATAGTTAACCTGCTGGTTAGAGATACTCATGTTGTTTCTATAGTAGGACTGACCCCAATTAGTCCACTGGTCTATAGTTAACCTGCTGGTTAGAGATACTCATGTTGTTTCTATAGTAGGACTGACCCCAATTAGTCCACTGGTCTATAGTTAACCTGCTGGTTAGAGATACTCATGTTGTTTCTATAGTAGGACTGACCCCAATTAGTCCACTGGTCTATAGTTAACCTGCTGGTTAGAGATACTCATGTTGTTTCTATAGTAGGACTGACCCCAATTAGTCCACTGGTCTATAGTTAACCTGCTGGTTAGAGATACTCATGTTGTTTCTATAGTAGGACTGACCCCAATTAGTCCACTGGTCTATAGTTAACCTGCTGGTTAGAGATACTCATGTTGTTTCTATAGTAGGACTGACCCCAATTAGTCCACTGGTCTATAGTTAACCTGCTGGTTAGAGATACTCATGTTGTTTCTATAGTAGGACTGACCCCAATTAGTCCACTGGTCTATAGTTAACCTGCTGGTTAGAGATACTCATGTTGTTTCTATAGTAGGACTGACCCCAATTAGTCCACTGGTCTATAGTTAACCTGCTGGTTAGAGATACTCATGTTGTTTCTATAGTAGGACTGACCCCAATTAGTCCACTGGTCTATAGTTAACCTGCTGGTTAGAGATACTCATGTTGTTTCTATAGTAGGACTGACCCCAATTAGTCCACTGGTCTATAGTTAACCTGCTGGTTAGAGATACTCATGTTGTTTCTATAGTAGGACTGACCCCAATTAGTCCACTGGTCTATAGTTAACCTGCTGGTTAGAGATACTCATGTTGTTTCTATAGTAGGACTGACCCCAATTAGTCCACTGGTCTATAGTTAACCTGCTGGTTAGAGATACTCATGTTGTTTCTATAGTAGGACTGACCCCAATTAGTCCACTGGTCTATAGTTAACCTGCTGGTTAGAGATACTCATGTTGTTTCTATAGTAGGACTGACCCCAATTAGTCCACTGGTCTATAGTTAACCTGCTGGTTAGAGATACTCATGTTGTTTCTATAGTAGGACTGACCCCAATTAGTCCACTGGTCTATAGTTAACCTGCTGGTTAGAGATACTCATGTTGTTTCTATAGTAGGACTGACCCCAATTAGTCCACTGGTCTATAGTTAACCTGCTGGTTAGAGATACTCATGTTGTTTCTATAGTAGGACTGACCCCAATTAGTCCACTGGTCTATAGTTAACCTGCTGGTTAGAGATACTCATGTTGTTTCTATAGTAGGACTGACCCCAATTAGTCCACTGGTCTATAGTTAACCTGCTGGTTAGAGATACTCATGTTGTTTCTATAGTAGGACTGACCCCAATTAGTCCACTGGTCTATAGTTAACCTGCTGGTTAGAGATACTCATGTTGTTTCTATAGTAGGACTGACCCCAATTAGTCCACTGGTCTATAGTTAACCTGCTGGTTAGAGATACTCATGTTGTTTCTATAGTAGGACTGACCCCAATTAGTCCACTGGTCTATAGTTAACCTGCTGGTTAGAGATACTCATGTTGTTTCTATAGTAGGACTGACCCCAATTAGTCCACTGGTCTATAGTTAACCTGCTGGTTAGAGATACTCATGTTGTTTCTATAGTAGGACTGACCCCAATTAGTCCACTGGTCTATAGTTAACCTGCTGGTTAGAGATACTCATGTTGTTTCTATAGTAGGACTGACCCCAATTAGTCCACTGGTCTATAGTTAACCTGCTGGTTAGAGATACTCATGTTGTTTCTATAGTAGGACTGACCCCAATTAGTCCACTGGTCTATAGTTAACCTGCTGGTTAGAGATACTCATGTTGTTTCTATAGTAGGACTGACCCCAATTAGTCCACTGGTCTATAGTTAACCTGCTGGTTAGAGATACTCATGTTGTTTCTATAGTAGGACTGACCCCAATTAGTCCACTGGTCTATAGTTAACCTGCTGGTTAGAGATACTCATGTTGTTTCTATAGTAGGACTGACCCCAATTAGTCCACTGGTCTATAGTTAACCTGCTGGTTAGAGATACTCATGTTGTTTCTATAGTAGGACTGACCCCAATTAGTCCACTGGTCTATAGTTAACCTGCTGGTTAGAGATACTCATGTTGTTTCTATAGTAGGACTGACCCCAATTAGTCCACTGGTCTATAGTTAACCTGCTGGTTAGAGATACTCATGTTGTTTCTATAGTAGGACTGACCCCAATTAGTCCACTGGTCTATAGTTAACCTGCTGGTTAGAGATACTCATGTTGTTTCTATAGTAGGACTGACCCCAATTAGTCCACTGGTCTATAGTTAACCTGCTGGTTAGAGATACTCATGTTGTTTCTATAGTAGGACTGACCCCAATTAGTCCACTGGTCTATAGTTAACCTGCTGGTTAGAGATACTCATGTTGTTTCTATAGTAGGACTGACCCCAATTAGTCCACTGGTCTATAGTTAACCTGCTGGTTAGAGATACTCATGTTGTTTCTATAGTAGGACTGACCCCAATTAGTCCACTGGTCTATAGTTAACCTGCTGGTTAGAGATACTCATGTTGTTTCTATAGTAGGACTGACCCCAATTAGTCCACTGGTCTATAGTTAACCTGCTGGTTAGAGATACTCATGTTGTTTCTATAGTAGGACTGACCCCAATTAGTCCACTGGTCTATAGTTAACCTGCTGGTTAGAGATACTCATGTTGTTTCTATAGTAGGACTGACCCCAATTAGTCCACTGGTCTATAGTTAACCTGCTGGTTAGAGATACTCATGTTGTTTCTATAGTAGGACTGACCCCAATTAGTCCACTGGTCTATAGTTAACCTGCTGGTTAGAGATACTCATGTTGTTTCTATAGTAGGACTGACCCCAATTAGTCCACTGGTCTATAGTTAACCTGCTGGTTAGAGATACTCATGTTGTTTCTATAGTAGGACTGACCCCAATTAGTCCACTGGTCTATAGTTAACCTGCTGGTTAGAGATACTCATGTTGTTTCTATAGTAGGACTGACCCCAATTAGTCCACTGGTCTATAGTTAACCTGCTGGTTAGAGATACTCATGTTGTTTCTATAGTAGGACTGACCCCAATTAGTCCACTGGTCTATAGTTAACCTGCTGGTTAGAGATACTCATGTTGTTTCTATAGTAGGACTGACCCCAATTAGTCCACTGGTCTATAGTTAACCTGCTGGTTAGAGATACTCATGTTGTTTCTATAGTAGGACTGACCCCAATTAGTCCACTGGTCTATAGTTAACCTGCTGGTTAGAGATACTCATGTTGTTTCTATAGTAGGACTGACCCCAATTAGTCCACTGGTCTATAGTTAACCTGCTGGTTAGAGATACTCATGTTGTTTCTATAGTAGGACTGACCCCAATTAGTCCACTGGTCTATAGTTAACCTGCTGGTTAGAGATACTCATGTTGTTTCTATAGTAGGACTGACCCCAATTAGTCCACTGGTCTATAGTTAACCTGCTGGTTAGAGATACTCATGTTGTTTCTATAGTAGGACTGACCCCAATTAGTCCACTGGTCTATAGTTAACCTGCTGGTTAGAGATACTCATGTTGTTTCTATAGTAGGACTGACCCCAATTAGTCCACTGGTCTATAGTTAACCTGCTGGTTAGAGATACTCATGTTGTTTCTATAGTAGGACTGACCCCAATTAGTCCACTGGTCTATAGTTAACCTGCTGGTTAGAGATACTCATGTTGTTTCTATAGTAGGACTGACCCCAATTAGTCCACTGGTCTATAGTTAACCTGCTGGTTAGAGATACTCATGTTGTTTCTATAGTAGGACTGACCCCAATTAGTCCACTGGTCTATAGTTAACCTGCTGGTTAGAGATACTCATGTTGTTTCTATAGTAGGACTGACCCCAATTAGTCCACTGGTCTATAGTTAACCTGCTGGTTAGAGATACTCATGTTGTTTCTATAGTAGGACTGACCCCAATTAGTCCACTGGTCTATAGTTAACCTGCTGGTTAGAGATACTCATGTTGTTTCTATAGTAGGACTGACCCCAATTAGTCCACTGGTCTATAGTTAACCTGCTGGTTAGAGATACTCATGTTGTTTCTATAGTAGGACTGACCCCAATTAGTCCACTGGTCTATAGTTAACCTGCTGGTTAGAGATACTCATGTTGTTTCTATAGTAGGACTGACCCCAATTAGTCCACTGGTCTATAGTTAACCTGCTGGTTAGAGATACTCATGTTGTTTCTATAGTAGGACTGACCCCAATTAGTCCACTGGTCTATAGTTAACCTGCTGGTTAGAGATACTCATGTTGTTTCTATAGTAGGACTGACCCCAATTAGTCCACTGGTCTATAGTTAACCTGCTGGTTAGAGATACTCATGTTGTTTCTATAGTAGGACTGACCCCAATTAGTCCACTGGTCTATAGTTAACCTGCTGGTTAGAGATACTCATGTTGTTTCTATAGTAGGACTGACCCCAATTAGTCCACTGGTCTATAGTTAACCTG
This sequence comes from Salmo salar, assembly GCF_965601325.2. Classification (NCBI taxonomy): domain Eukaryota; kingdom Metazoa; phylum Chordata; class Actinopteri; order Salmoniformes; family Salmonidae; genus Salmo; species Salmo salar. Next base: position 91,077,617 of record NC_138295.1, read on the forward strand.
CTGGTTAGAGATACTCATGTTGTTTCTATAGTAGGACTGACCCCAATTAGTCCACTGGTCTATAGTTAACCTGCTGGTTAGAGATACTCATGTTGTTTCTATAGTAGGACTGACCCCAATTAGTCCACTGGTCTATAGTTAACCTGCTGGTTAGAGATACTCATGTTGTTTCTATAGTAGGACTGACCCCAATTAGTCCACTGGTCTATAGTTAACCTGCTGGTTAGAGATACTCATGTTGTTTCTATAGTAGGACTGACCCCAATTAGTCCACTGGTCTATAGTTAACCTGCTGGTTAGAGATACTCATGTTGTTTCTATAGTAGGACTGACCCCAATTAGTCCACTGGTCTATAGTTAACCTGCTGGTTAGAGATACTCATGTTGTTTCTATAGTAGGACTGACCCCAATTAGTCCACTGGTCTATAGTTAACCTGCTGGTTAGAGATACTCATGTTGTTTCTATAGTAGGACTGACCCCAATTAGTCCACTGGTCTATAGTTAACCTGCTGGTTAGAGATACTCATGTTGTTTCTATAGTAGGACTGACCCCAATTAGTCCACTGGTCTATAGTTAACCTGCTGGTTAGAGATACTCATGTTGTTTCTATAGTAGGACTGACCCCAATTAGTCCACTGGTCTATAGTTAACCTGCTGGTTAGAGATACTCATGTTGTTTCTATAGTAGGACTGACCCCAATTAGTCCACTGGTCTATAGTTAACCTGCTGGTTAGAGATACTCATGTTGTTTCTATAGTAGGACTGACCCCAATTAGTCCACTGGTCTATAGTTAACCTGCTGGTTAGAGATACTCATGTTGTTTCTATAGTAGGACTGACCCCAATTAGTCCACTGGTCTATAGTTAACCTGCTGGTTAGAGATACTCATGTTGTTTCTATAGTAGGACTGACCCCAATTAGTCCACTGGTCTATAGTTAACCTGCTGGTTAGAGATACTCATGTTGTTTCTATAGTAGGACTGACCCCAATTAGTCCACTGGTCTATAGTTAACCTGCTGGTTAGAGATACTCATGTTGTTTCTATAGTAGGACTGACCCCAATTAGTCCACTGGTCTATAGTTAACCTGCTGGTTAGAGATACTCATGTTGTTTCTATAGTAGGACTGACCCCAATTAGTCCACTGGTCTATAGTTAACCTGCTGGTTAGAGATACTCATGTTGTTTCTATAGTAGGACTGACCCCAATTAGTCCACTGGTCTATAGTTAACCTGCTGGTTAGAGATACTCATGTTGTTTCTATAGTAGGACTGACCCCAATTAGTCCACTGGTCTATAGTTAACCTGCTGGTTAGAGATACTCATGTTGTTTCTATAGTAGGACTGACCCCAATTAGTCCACTGGTCTATAGTTAACCTGCTGGTTAGAGATACTCATGTTGTTTCTATAGTAGGACTGACCCCAATTAGTCCACTGGTCTATAGTTAACCTGCTGGTTAGAGATACTCATGTTGTTTCTATAGTAGGACTGACCCCAATTAGTCCACTGGTCTATAGTTAACCTGCTGGTTAGAGATACTCATGTTGTTTCTATAGTAGGACTGACCCCAATTAGTCCACTGGTCTATAGTTAACCTGCTGGTTAGAGATACTCATGTTGTTTCTATAGTAGGACTGACCCCAATTAGTCCACTGGTCTATAGTTAACCTGCTGGTTAGAGATACTCATGTTGTTTCTATAGTAGGACTGACCCCAATTAGTCCACTGGTCTATAGTTAACCTGCTGGTTAGAGATACTCATGTTGTTTCTATAGTAGGACTGACCCCAATTAGTCCACTGGTCTATAGTTAACCTGCTGGTTAGAGATACTCATGTTGTTTCTATAGTAGGACTGACCCCAATTAGTCCACTGGTCTATAGTTAACCTGCTGGTTAGAGATACTCATGTTGTTTCTATAGTAGGACTGACCCCAATTAGTCCACTGGTCTATAGTTAACCTGCTGGTTAGAGATACTCATGTTGTTTCTATAGTAGGACTGACCCCAATTAGTCCACTGGTCTATAGTTAACCTGCTGGTTAGAGATACTCATGTTGTTTCTATAGTAGGACTGACCCCAATTAGTCCACTGGTCTATAGTTAACCTGCTGGTTAGAGATACTCATGTTGTTTCTATAGTAGGACTGACCCCAATTAGTCCACTGGTCTATAGTTAACCTGCTGGTTAGAGATACTCATGTTGTTTCTATAGTAGGACTGACCCCAATTAGTCCACTGGTCTATAGTTAACCTGCTGGTTAGAGATACTCATGTTGTTTCTATAGTAGGACTGACCCCAATTAGTCCACTGGTCTATAGTTAACCTGCTGGTTAGAGATACTCATGTTGTTTCTATAGTAGGACTGACCCCAATTAGTCCACTGGTCTATAGTTAACCTGCTGGTTAGAGATACTCATGTTGTTTCTATAGTAGGACTGACCCCAATTAGTCCACTGGTCTATAGTTAACCTGCTGGTTAGAGATACTCATGTTGTTTCTATAGTAGGACTGACCCCAATTAGTCCACTGGTCTATAGTTAACCTGCTGGTTAGAGATACTCATGTTGTTTCTATAGTAGGACTGACCCCAATTAGTCCACTGGTCTATAGTTAACCTGCTGGTTAGAGATACTCATGTTGTTTCTATAGTAGGACTGACCCCAATTAGTCCACTGGTCTATAGTTAACCTGCTGGTTAGAGATACTCATGTTGTTTCTATAGTAGGACTGACCCCAATTAGTCCACTGGTCTATAGTTAACCTGCTGGTTAGAGATACTCATGTTGTTTCTATAGTAGGACTGACCCCAATTAGTCCACTGGTCTATAGTTAACCTGCTGGTTAGAGATACTCATGTTGTTTCTATAGTAGGACTGACCCCAATTAGTCCACTGGTCTATAGTTAACCTGCTGGTTAGAGATACTCATGTTGTTTCTATAGTAGGACTGACCCCAATTAGTCCACTGGTCTATAGTTAACCTGCTGGTTAGAGATACTCATGTTGTTTCTATAGTAGGACTGACCCCAATTAGTCCACTGGTCTATAGTTAACCTGCTGGTTAGAGATACTCATGTTGTTTCTATAGTAGGACTGACCCCAATTAGTCCACTGGTCTATAGTTAACCTGCTGGTTAGAGATACTCATGTTGTTTCTATAGTAGGACTGACCCCAATTAGTCCACTGGTCTATAGTTAACCTGCTGGTTAGAGATACTCATGTTGTTTCTATAGTAGGACTGACCCCAATTAGTCCACTGGTCTATAGTTAACCTGCTGGTTAGAGATACTCATGTTGTTTCTATAGTAGGACTGACCCCAATTAGTCCACTGGTCTATAGTTAACCTGCTGGTTAGAGATACTCATGTTGTTTCTATAGTAGGACTGACCCCAATTAGTCCACTGGTCTATAGTTAACCTGCTGGTTAGAGATACTCATGTTGTTTCTATAGTAGGACTGACCCCAATTAGTCCACTGGTCTATAGTTAACCTGCTGGTTAGAGATACTCATGTTGTTTCTATAGTAGGACTGACCCCAATTAGTCCACTGGTCTATAGTTAACCTGCTGGTTAGAGATGCTCATGTTGTTTCTATAGTAGGACTGACCCCAATTAGTCCACTGGTCTATAGTTAACCTGCTGGTTAGAGATGCTCATGTTGTTTCTATAGTAGGACTGACCCCAATTAGTCCACTGGTCTATAGTTAACCTGCTGGTTAGAGATGCTCATGTTGTTTCTATAGTAGGACTGACCCCAATTAGTCCACTGGTCTATAGTTAACCTGCTGGTTAGAGATACTCATGTTGTTTCTATAGTAGGACTGACCCCAATTAGTCCACTGGTCTATAGTTAACCTGCTGGTTAGAGATACTCATGTTGTTTCTATAGTAGGACTGACCCCAATTAGTCCACTGGTCTATAGTTAACCTGCTGGTTAGAGATACTCATGTTGTTTCTATAGTAGGACTGACCCCAATTAGTCCACTGGTCTATAGTTAACCTGCTGGTTAGAGATACTCATGTTGTTTCTATAGTAGGACTGACCCCAATTAGTCCACTGGTCTATAGTTAACCTGCTGGTTAGAGATACTCATGTTGTTTCTATAGTAGGACTGACCCCAATTAGTCCACTGGTCTATAGTTAACCTGCTGGTTAGAGATACTCATGTTGTTTCTATAGTAGGACTGACCCCAATTAGTCCACTGGTCTATAGTTAACCTGCTGGTTAGAGATAGCTGGTTAGAGATGCTCATGTTGTTTCTATAGTAGGACTGACCCCAATTAGTCCACTGGTCTATAGTTAACCTGCTGGTTAGAGATGCTCATGTTGTTTCTATAGTAGGACTGACCCCAATTAGTCCACTGGTCTATAGTTAACCTGCTGGTTAGAGATGCTCATGTTGTTTCTATAGTAGGACTGACCCCAATTAGTCCACTGGTCTATAGTTAACCTGCTGGTTAGAGATGGTTAACCTGCTGGTTAGAGATACTCATGTTGTTTCTATAGTAGGACTGACCCCAATTAGTCCACTGGTCTATAGTTAACCTGCTGGTTAGAGATACTCATGTTGTTTCTATAGTAGGACTGACCCCAATTAGTCCACTGGTCTATAGTTAACCTGCTGGTTAGAGATGCTCATGTTGTTTCTATAGTAGGACTGACCCCAATTAGTCCACTGGTCTATAGTTAACCTGCTGGTTAGAGATGCTCATGTTGTTTCTATAGTAGGACTGACCCCAATTAGTCCACTGGTCTATAGTTAACCTGCTGGTTAGAGATACTCATGTTGTTTCTATAGTAGGACTGACCCCAATTAGTCCACTGGTCTATAGTTAACCTGCTGGTTAGAGATACTCATGTTGTTTCTATAGTAGGACTGACCCCAATTAGTCCACTGGTCTATAGTTAACCTGCTGGTTAGAGATACTCATGTTGTTTCTATAGTAGGACTGACCCCAATTAGTCCACTGGTCTATAGTTAACCTGCTGGTTAGAGATACTCATGTTGTTTCTATAGTAGGACTGACCCCAATTAGTCCACTGGTCTATAGTTAACCTGCTGGTTAGAGATACTCATGTTGTTTCTATAGTAGGACTGACCCCAATTAGTCCACTGGTCTATAGTTAACCTGCTGGTTAGAGATACTCATGTTGTTTCTATAGTAGGACTGACCCCAATTAGTCCACTGGTCTATAGTTAACCTGCTGGTTAGAGATACTCATGTTGTTTCTATAGTAGGACTGACCCCAATTAGTCCACTGGTCTATAGTTAACCTGCTGGTTAGAGATACTCATGTTGTTTCTATAGTAGGACTGACCCCAATTAGTCCACTGGTCTATAGTTAACCTGCTGGTTAGAGATACTCATGTTGTTTCTATAGTAGGACTGACCCCAATTAGTCCACTGGTCTATAGTTAACCTGCTGGTTAGAGATACTCATGTTGTTTCTATAGTAGGACTGACCCCAATTAGTCCACTGGTCTATAGTTAACCTGCTGGTTAGAGATACTCATGTTGTTTCTATAGTAGGACTGACCCCAATTAGTCCACTGGTCTATAGTTAACCTGCTGGTTAGAGATACTCATGTTGTTTCTATAGTAGGACTGACCCCAATTAGTCCACTGGTCTATAGTTAACCTGCTGGTTAGAGATACTCATGTTGTTTCTATAGTAGGACTGACCCCAATTAGTCCACTGGTCTATAGTTAACCTGCTGGTTAGAGATACTCATGTTGTTTCTATAGTAAACTCTTCGTCTCCTCTCTCTCTCCTGCTCTCTCTCGCTCTCTCTCTCTCTCTCTCTCTCTCTCTCTCTCTCTCTCTCTCTCTCTCTCTCGCTCTCTCCTCTCTCTCTCTCTCTCCCTCTCTCTCTCTCTCTCTCTCTCTCTCTCTCTCTCTCTCTCTCTCTCTCTCTCTCTCTCTCTCTCTCTCTCTCTCTCTCTCTCCCTCTCTCTCTCTCTCTCTCCCTCCCTCCCTCTCTCTCTCTCCCTCGCTCCCTCTCTCTTCTCTCCTCTCTCTCTCTCACTTTCTCTTTCTCTGTAATAGCCTGTAATTCCATAGATCAACTTTCTTCATGCTTCAAAATGCCCCCTAATGACTGGTATTTATCTGTCTATTGATTGGTTCTCCCAGGAGAGAGGCCAGTTCCTCAGAGTTCACACTGACTTATGGGAGTTTGATTCTGGGCCAGAGAGATCCCTCACTCTCTGTCTATCCCTCTATAGCCAGAGAGATCCCTCACTGTCTGTCTATCCCTCTATAGCCAGAGAGATCCCTCACTGGCTGTCTATCCCTCTATAGCCAGGTAGATTGGTGACTGGCTGTCTAACCCTCTATAGCCAGGTAGATTGGTGACTGGCTGTCTATCCCTCTATAGCCAGGTAGATTGGTGACTGGCTGTCTATCCCTCTATAGCCAGGTAGATTGGTGACTGTCAATCTAACCCTCTATAGCCAGGTAGATTGGTGACTGGCTGTCTAACCCTCTATAGCCAGGTAGATTGGTGACTGGCTGTTTATCCCTCTATAGCCAGGTAGATTGGTGACTGGCTGTCTATCCCTCTATAGCCAGGTAGATTGTTGACTGGCTGTCTAACCCTCTATAGCCAGGTAGATTGGTGACTGGCTGTCTAACCCTCTATAGCCAGGTAGATTGGTGACTGGCTGTCTAACCCTCTATAGCCAGGTAGATTGGTGACTGTCTGTCTAACCCTCTATAGCCAGGTAGATTGGTGACTGGCTGTCTATCCCTCTATAGCCAGGTAGATTGGTGACTGGCTGTCTAACCCTCTATAGCCAGGTAGATTGTTGACTGGCTGTCTAACCCTCTATAGCCAGGTAGATTGGTGACTGGCTGTCTAACCCTCTATAGCCAGGTAGATTGGTGACTGGCTGTCTAACCCTCTATAGCCAGGTAGATTGGTGACTGTCTGTCTAACCCTCTATAGCCAGGTAGATTGGTGACTGGCTGTCTATCCCTCTATAGCCAGGTAGATTGGTGACTGGCTGTCTATCCCTCTATAGCCAGGTAGATTGGTGACTGTCTGTCTAACCCTCTATAGCCAGGTAGATTGGTGACTGGCTGTCTAACCCTCTATAGCCAGGTAGATTGGTGACTGGCTGTCTAACCCTCTATAGCCAGGTAGATTGGTGACTGGCTGTCTAACCCTCTATAGCCAGGTAGATTGGTGACATTGACCATATAGAGTTGGCTGGTCCCAGATCAGTGTTTGATGTGACATTGACCATATAGAGTTGGCTGGTCCCAGATCAGTGTTTGATGTGACATTGACCTTATAGAGTTGGCTGGTCCCAGATCAGTGTTTGATGTGACCTTGATCATATAGAGTTGGCTGGTCCCAGATCAGTGTTTGATGTGACATTGACCATATAGAGTTGGCTGGTCCCACATGTACAGGTACTGTGTGTGAGCGAAGTCTTGCATCTTGTTCATCACAATATCTGCGTTGCTGCTCGTGAAACGTCATTTCGCTGACTCACCTTTAATATGTAAATGTTACCAGGTGGTGTTACCAGGTGGTGTTACCTGGTAGTTTTACCTGGTAGTTTTACCTGGTGGTGATGCCTGGTGGTGATGCCTGGTGGTGTTGCCTGGTGGTGTTGCCTGGTGATGATACCTGGTGCTGTTACCTGGTAGTGTTACCTGGTAGTGTTACCTTGTGGTGTTACCTGTTGGTGATCCCTAGTGGTGATCCCTAGTGGTGTTACCTGGTGTTGTTACCTGGTGGTGTTACCTGGTGGTGTTACCTGGGGGTGTTACCTGGGGGTGATACCTGGGGGTGATACCTGGTGGTGTTACCTGGGGGTGATACCTGGTGGTGTTACCTGGGGGTGATACCTGGTGGTGTTACCTGGGGGTGATACCTGGTGGTGTTACCTGGGGGTGATACCTGGTGGTGTTACCTGGTGGTGTTACCTGGGGGTGATACCTGGGGGTGATACCTGGTGGTGTTACCTGGTCCTGATACCTGGTAGTTTTACCTGCTGGTGTTACCAGGTGGTGTTACCTGGTAGTTTTATCTGGTGGTGTTACCTGGTGGTGATACCTAGTGGTGTTACCTGGTGGTGTTACCAGGTGGTGTTACCTGGTAGTTTTATCTGGTGGCGTTACCTGGTGGTGTTACCTGGTGGTGATCCCTAGTGGTGTTACCGGTTGGTGTTACCTGGTGGTGATACCTGGTGGTGTTACCTGGTAGTTTTATCTGGTGGTGTTACCTGGTGGTGTTACCTGGTGGTGATCCCTAGTGGTGTTACCTGGTGGTGATACCTAGTGGTGTTACCTGGTGGTGTTACCAGGTGGTGTTACCTGGTAGTTTTATCTGGTGGCGTTACCTGGTGGTGTTACCTGGTGGTGATCCCTAGTGGTGTTACCGGTTGGTGTTACCTGGTGGTGATACCTGGTGGTGTTACCTGGTAGTTTTATCTGGTGGTGTTACCTGGTGGTGTTACCTGGTGGTGATCCCTAGTGGTGTTACCTGGTGGTGTTACCTGGTGGTGTTACCTGGTGGTGTTACCTGGTGGTGATCCCTGGTGGTGATCCCTGGTGGTGATCCCTGGTGGTGATCCCTGGTGGTGATCCCTGGTGGTGATCCCTGGTGGTGATCCCTGGTGCCTGGTGGTGATCCCTAGTGGTGTTAACTGGTGGTGTAACCTGCTAGACCTTCCACAGGAACATAAACGGAACACTTTACATGTAAACCTTTTGCTTTCTATGCATTAATTTTATTAAAGGCGAAAGTTCACCACTGTGTTACATTAGAGCATCCTCTAACCTGTTCTCTGTACCCAGGGGGAACAGGCCTGTATTACTGTACATCACCTCTCTGTCTCTAACCATCCTCTAACCTGTTCTCTGTACCCAGGGGGGAACAGGCCTGTATTACTGTACATCACCTCTCTGTCTCTAACCATCCTCTAACCTGTTCTCTGTACCCAGGGGGGAACAGGCCTGTATTACTGTACATTATCTCTCTGTCTCTAACCATCCTCTAACCTGTTCTCTGTACCCAGGGGGGAACAGGCCTGTATTACTGTACATTATCTCTCTGTCTCTAACCATCCTCTAACCTGTTCTCTGTACCCAGGGGGAACAGGCCTGTATTACTGTACATTATCTCTCTGTCTCTAACCATCCTCTACCCCTCTGTGTATTGGTCCAGGGGGGAACAGGCCTGTATTACTGTACATTATCTCTCTGTCTCTAACCATCCTCTACCCCTCTGTGTATTGGTCCAGGGGTGAACAGCCTTGCCCAGTCACTGAGTGCCAACCAGTCCATCCCCAGCACCCTCAGTCACCTGGACCTCTCAGGGAACATACTGCGGGCAGACGACATCCCGGTAGGTGGCGACATGGTCATATCTGTCTTGGTCACCTCCTTAATAACAGAGACATAATGGGTAGAGTTCAAAGGAGAAAGGGACTTTGTTCATTTGCACAACTATTGAAACAAGAGTTAAATGAAGACGGGAGAGATCCAGCTGAACCAGCTCGTCTAGTCTTCACACACCAAGTCCTATTGCGTCATCTCCCCTCCTCCGAGCCAGAGAGACGCACAACACAACCGCAGTCCAAATCAGACTGATATCTAGCATCAATGAAACCACATAGATTGTGTTCGCTAGTCTCTCTACCCAGCTCAGTGTTGATGCCTGTAGTCAGCTGGGTTTAAATCAGTCATCTGACTGGAGGATCACCTTGTAGATCTGACACACTGTGAGCCACTAGAGCCTGATGGGAAGGTTGATGTCAGAGGACAAGTCCTTCTGATTGGCTTAATGGGTGATGGATTAGAAGCCTTCACTTTCTGAGACTGTCAGGCCTGATGTAGCTTGGTCCGGGGTTCCCATGGGAACGGGTGCCCACACACACACAGACACACACATCTACTGACCTCAGTGCTCTCAGCATAGCTGTTGATCACAATCTTGAAGGGTCACCCATGACAACCCCTGACCAGAGATACAATGGCCTTCAGAGAAAGGAGGTAGCTATTCACTATACGTTGGCAGGAAGCAGGATTACCTGTTACCTATAGACCATCATTTATCCAGACAGGATTACCTGTTACCTATAGACAGCATCAGACCATCATTTATCCAGACAGGATTACCTGTTACCTTTATCCAGACAGGATTACCTGTTACCTATAGACCATCATCTATCCAGACAGGATTACCTGTTACCTGTAGACCATCATTTATCCAGACAGGATTACCTGTTACCTATAGACCATCATCTATCCAGACAGGATTACCTGTTACATGTAGACCATCATTTATCCAGACAGGATTACCTGTTACCTATAGACAGCATCAGACCATCATTTATCCAGACAGGATTACCTGTTACCTATAGACCATCATTTATCCAGACAGGATTACCTGTTACCTATAGACAGCATCAGACCATCATCTATCCAGACAGGATTACCTGTTACCTTTATCCAGACAGGATTACCTGTTACCTATAGACCATCATTTATCCAGACAGGATTACCTGATACCTATAGAAAGCATCAGACCATTTATCCAGACAGGATTACCTGTTACCTATAGAAAGCATCAGACCATTTATCCAGACAGGATTACCTGTTACCTATAGACCATCATTTATCCAGACAGGATTACCTGTTACCTATAGACCATCATTTATCCAGACAGGATTACCTGTTACCTATAGACCATCATTTATCCAGACAGGATTACCTGTTACCTATAGACCATCATTTATCCAGACAGGATTACCTGTTACCTGTAGACCATTTATCCAGACAGGATTACCTGTTACCTATAGACCATCATTTATCCAGACAGGATTACCTGTTACCTATAGACAGCATCAGACCATCATTTATCCAGACAGGATTACCTGTTACCTATAGACCATCATTTGTCCAGACAGGATTACCTGATACCTATAGAAAGCATCAGACCATTTATCCAGACAGGATTACCTGTTACCTATAGAAAGCATCAGTCCATTTATCCAGACAGGATTACCTGTTACCTATAGACCATCATTTATCCAGACAGGATTACCGGTTACCTATAGACCATCATTTATCCAGACAGGATTACCTGTTACCTATAGACAGCATCAGACCATTTATCCAGACAGGATTACCTGTTACCTATAGACCATCATTTATCCAGACAGGATTACCTGTTACCTATAGACCATCATCTATCCAGACAGGATTACCTGTTACCTGTAGACCATCATTTATCCAGACAGGATTACCTGTTACCTATAGACAGCATCAGACCATCATTTATCCAGACAGGATTACCTGTTACCTATAGACCATCATTTATCCAGACAGGATTACCTGTTACCTATAGACAGCATCAGACCATTTATCCAGACAGGATTACCTGTTACCTATAGACCATCATTTATCCAGACAGGATTACCTGTTACCTATAGACCATCATTTATCCAGACAGGATTACCTGTTACCTATAGACAGCATCAGACCATTTATCCAGACAGGATTACCTGTTACCTATAGACCATCATTTATCCAGACAGGATTACCTGTTACCTATAGACCATCATTTATCCAGACAGGATTACCTGTTACTTATAGACCATCATTTATCCAGACAGGATTACCTGTTACCTATAGACCATCATTTATCCAGACAGGATTACCTGTTACCTATAGACCATCATTTATCCAGACAGGATTACCTGTTACTTATAGACCATCATTTATCCAGACAGGATTACCTGTTACCTATAGACCATCATTTATCCAGACAGGATTACCTGTTACCTATAGACAGCATCAGACCATCATTCATCTATCCAGACTGTCTTTGTGTACTAGTGCTAAAACGTGTGTTTTTCCTCCATTTTTCGACCAGCATTTCTACCATTTCCTGGGCCAACCCAACAGCCTGACGACTCTGGACTTGTCCAACACAGACTGTTCTCTGGACCTGGTGAGTGAGACAATAGTCTGGTGTGCATTTCCTGCGTGTAGGATTACGTGTGTGTGTGTGTGTGTGTGTGTGTGTGTGTGTGTGTGTGTGTGTGTGTGTGTGTGTGTGTGTGTGTATGTGTGTGTGTGTGAGCTTGTGTTTTACTATATTGTTTATGGTATGGTAGCTAGATGTGTTTTCTTTCTACTAAATGTCTTGGTAAGTGGCAATATTTAACAAACTTTAAACTACTTATTTTAGGAGACAGTGCTCTGCGAGCAGGCAGCAGGCAGGCTGGGATTGACAGTTCTGGTCGCCTAGTGATGGACCTTAATCCCGCTTCAGAAGCGGCATTACTTTACAGACAAGTAAAATGCCGTTCATGTCTCCAGAGAAGGTTTCGTGTCGGCGTTTAAAAAGCCGTAGTGTTGCCTACCTTAAAAGACAAAACAAACATGCCGTAGCCAAGGTGTTTTCCAGGAGCGACGTACCATGATATCTGAATAGACTCATCAATACAGCCTACTGTAGTTTCATATGAGACAAAAACACCATCACCCACTCAGAGGGAGGGAGAGAGAGGAGGGACATACCATGATATCTGAATAGACTCATCGATACAGCCTACTGTAGTTTCATATGAGGAGACAAAAACACCATCACCCACTCAGAGGGAGGGAGAGAGAGGAGGGACGTACCATGATATCTGAATAGACTCATCGATACAGCCTACTGTAGTTTCATATGAGGAGACAAAAACACCATCACCCACTCAGAGGGAGGGAGAGAGAGGAGGGACATACCATGATATCTGAATAGACTCATCGATACAGCCTACTGTAGTTTCATATGAGGAGACAAAAACACCATCACCCACTCAGAGGGAGGGAGAGAGAGGAGGGACATACCATGATATCTGAATAGACTCATCGATACAGCCTACTGTAGTTTCATATGAGGAGACAAAAACACCATCACCCACTCAGAGGGAGGGAGAGAGAGGAGGGACATACCATGATATCTGAATAGACTCATCGATACAGCCTACTGTAGTTTCATATGAGGAGACAAAAACACCATCACCCACTCAGAGGGAGGGAGAGAGAGGAGGGACATACCATGATATCTGAATAGACTCATCGATACAGCCTACTGTAGTTTCATATGAGGAGACAAAAACACCATCACCCACTCAGAGGGAGGGAGAGAGAGGAGGGACATACCATGATATCTGAATAGACTCATCGATACAGCCTACTGTAGTTTCATATGAGGAGACAAAAACACCATCACCCACTCAGAGGGAGGGAGAGAGAGGAGGGACGTACCATGATATCTGAATAGACTCATCGATACAGCCTACTGTAGTTTCATATGAGGAGACAAAAACACCATCACCCACTCAGAGGGAGGGAGAGAGAGGAGGGACATACCATGATATCTGAATAGACTCATCGATACAGCCTACTGTAGTTTCATATGAGGAGACAAAAACACCATCACCCACTCAGAGGGAGGGAGAGAGAGGAGGGACAGGCAGAACAATGTGCATATATCTGGTAATCTGTGTCTCACTAAATATTAACTGTCTTGCCTTGCAAAGTCATCTAAAGTAACCTAAAGCAACCCTAAAGTAACCCTAAAGTTACCTAAAGTTACCTAAAGTTTGCCTCTTCCTCTCTGGTTTTATAGCCATATAATCTAGTTAGACTATGACACGGAAAATTATGTTTTATGATAACGGCACTGATTTTAATTATGTGGGGGGGGGGGAGATAAAACATTTGGTTATGGATTTTTCTTAACATTAAGGATCCCAACTTCGTTTAAATGTTTTTTTAACTGGTTTGCTCCAAGCTACGGACCTTATGAGAACGTTTAATCACTGATACATTGTAACCACCCCCATGATCAACCATGTCCTTGGCCAGATGGTGTTGCATCAAACAGCATAGACTAACATGCTGACCAAACTGGCCATGTTGCGTGCGTGAGCACTGCAAAATCAATGTACACATATGTCATTCAATCATTTCATCCAAACTAGAAGTCCCTCCGTGTGTTAATGCTAATGGCTAAAGCTGGTATCTGTGCTAATCCACTCCTCTGTATTATAGGTGTGTTAATGCTAATGGTTATTGGCTAAAGCTGGTATCTGTGCTAATCCACTCCTCTGTATTATAGGTGTGTTAATGCTAATGGCTACTGGCTAAAGCTGGTATCTGTGCTAATCCACTCCTCTGTATTATAGGTGTGTTAATGCTAATGGCTACTGGCTAAAGCTGGTATCTGTGCTAATCCACTCCTCTGTATTATAGGTGTGTTAATGCTAATGGCTACTGGCTAAAGCTGGTATCTGTGCTAATCCACTCCTCTGTATTATAGGTGTGTTAATGCTAATGGATAATGACTACTGGCTAAAGCTGGTATCTGTGCTAATCCACTCCTCCGTATTATAGGTGTGTTAATGCTAATGGATAATGGCTATTGGCTAAAGCTGGTATCTGTGCTAATCCACTCCTCCGTATTAGGGGCGGCAGGGTAGCCTAGTGGTTAGAGTGTTGGACTAGTAACTGCAAGTTAAATAAAGGTACAAAATACAATTATAGGTGTGTTAATGCTAATAGCTAATGCTAATATCTGTTCTAACCAATTCCTCTGTATTCCAGGTGTGTTCTGCTCTCCTGAGAGGCTCCGTCCAGAACCTCTCTGTCCTCAACATGTCCAAGAGTGTATTTGCACATAGGTGAGACCCACGATATCCCATAATATAACAACCAGCAGTAGTGTAGGGTAGAGTACCACAGACCCTCTGCCTCAGCCGTGGGGTCATCTCATCTTATCATAATACATCTATTTTAGTCCTAGCATTATCTCATTTAGCTCATTCATTTCATCTCCCCACATTGCCCAGTTGGTCACAACGTGTTAGTTCTGGTACGGCTGCCACCAAAGACCCCATGTTGCGGCTTTGCAGCTGTATTCAGATTGTAATGTATTTAAATATGAATATTTATCTAGTCTGTGGGTGGTTGTCATTTATCAATGTGTCTGACCCAGGAGGATTGATAGCTGTTAATTAGAGAAGCTGTCTGACAGTTTTATATCATTTCATTTTCTGTTTTATTATCAATTCAATTCCCAGAGAGGCAATTACTGCAGCAACAACAACAATAACATGACAGCATACCACAACCATACCGCACCCATACCGCACCCATACCGCAACGATACTGCAACCATACCGCACCCATACTGCACCCATACTGCACTCATACTGCACCCATACTGCACTCATACCACAACCATACCGCACTCATACCACACTCATACCACACCCATACCGCACTCATACCGCACTCATACCGCACCCATACCACAACCATACCGCACCCATACCGCAACGATACTGCAACCATACCGCACCCATACTGCACCCATACCGCACTCATACTGCACCCATACTGCACCCATACCGCACTCATACCGCACCCATACTGCACCCATACCGCACCCATACCGCACCCATACCGCACCCATACTGCACCCATACTGCACCCATACTGCACCCATACTGCACCCATACCGCAACCATACCGCAACCATACCACACCCAACCATTCACATCATCAGATCATCATAGAGCACATGGATAACACTACTGAGATGTCGATCTAAAGTTCAATCTAGACATACAGTACCAGTCAAACGTTTGGACAAACCTACTCATTCAAGGGTTTTTCTTTATTTTTTTTACTATTTTCTACATTGTAGATTAATAGTGAAGACATCAAAACTATGAAATAACACATGGAATCATGTATTAACCAAAAAAGTGTTAAACAAATCAAAATATATTTTAGATTTTAGTTTCTTCAAAGTAGCCACCCTTTGCCTTGATGACAGCTTTGCACGCACTTGGTACTCTCTCTATCTTCTTCATGAGGTAGTCACCTGGAAAATATATATATATAAATTGTGCCTTGTTAAAATGTATTTCCTTCTTAATGCGTTTGAGCCAATCAGTTGTGTTGTGACAAGGTAGGGGTGGTATACAGAAGATAGTATAGACTTATTATTTTACCAAATAGGGCTATGGCAAGAACAGCTCAAATAAGCAAAGAGAAACAACAGTCCATCATTAATAGATTAGATTGCAGCCCAAATAAATACTTCAGAGTTCAAGTAACAGACACATCTCAACATCAACTGTTCAGAGGAGACTGCTGCAAAGAAACCACTACAAAAGGACACCAATATGAAGAAGAGACTTGCTTGTGCCGAGAAACACGAGCAATGGAGATTAGAACGGTGGAAATCTTTCCTTTGGTATGATGATTCCAAATTTGAGATTTTTGGTTCCAACCGCCATGTCTTTGTGAGACGCAGAGTAGGTGAACGGATGATCTCCGCATGTGTGGTTCCCACCGTGAAGCATGGAGGAGGTGGTGTGATGGTTTATCACATAAATATACAGTATTTCACATTTTAAAGTGAATTGCATTAGAAACAAATAATTTAAATGTTCCCAATGCAGCACACTCTTGTAAGAATAACAACCACGATTGACCCTGGATAATTAGATTAATATAAAAATGGATTCTTAAAAATGATAAAGCAATAGAATGGGAAACGTTTTACCAGACTTGATACATATCAATCGAACCGTTTAAAAATTTTTTTAAATAGACACTTATAAACAAATACAAGAAAATGTTTCAGTATAATACAATACGCTAAAAGATAAAATATTTATTCAATGTTGATGCCGAAAAGGCTTTCGACCTTCTTGAATTGTCTTTTCTCTTCAAAACTTTGGAAGCTTTCAACTTTCCAGATGAAATAATGCATTTTATAAAAATGTTAGATAAATGTCCTAAAGCAAAAATATACACAATACATTATCAGATGAAATTTCTTTAGAATTGGGCACAAGACAAGGATGTCCTCTCTCCCCCCATCTGTTTGCACTGGCAATTGAACAGCTTGCAGAAAGAACATAACAGGTATCATCAGTATTGGTAAACATTAGTATAAACTAAACTTATTTGCAGACAATCTCCTGATATACCTGATCAATTTTGAAAACTCAATGCCCCCCTGCAATGCCCTCCCCTGCTAAAAATATTTTCAGAATACTCTAAAATCTCAGGATATAAAATGTATGTGGAAAAAAACAGCAATCTTTCAAGTAGACTACAAAAAAATATCAAACACTTAGGATGCTTAATAAGTGACAACAAACAACACATTTATAAGGATAACTTTATCCCTTTACTCAACAATATGAAAGCAGACCTAATTAAATGGAACAATCTTCCCATGAATCTAACAGGTAGAATAAACCTCTTCAGAATGGCAAAACATTTTCTGGGTAATGCCAATTACCCCACCGAAGACATTCTTTTAAAAAGTATACAAATTAAAATAATAGACTTAAAAGGAACATTTTAAACCTTCCTAAGTTTGAGGGTGGTTTAAACCTTCCTTAGTCTGAGGGTGGTTTAAACCTTCCTAAGTCTGAGGGTGGTTTAAACCTTCCTAAGTCTGAGGGTGGTTTAAACCTTCCTAAGTCTGAGGGTGGTTTAAACCTTCCTAAGTCTGAGGGTGGTTTAAACCTTCCTAAGTCTGAGGGTGGTTTAAACCTTCCAGACTTGGAATTGTATCACCTCGCCACCCAAGGCTTTCACTTGGGACATATAGTTAAATGTACTAAAGAGGAACAATGGGTACATATTGAAGATGCACATGCTCATCCCCGGAATATTTTTTCAAAGGATAAAACTAAGAGCATTAACAACTTCATAGTTAAGAACACTATGACAATATAGAACACTATAACAATATGGAACACTATAACAATATGGAACACTATAACAATATGGAACACTATAATAATATAGAACACTATAACAATATAGAACACTAACAATAAAGAACACTATAACAGTATAGAACACTATAACAGTATAGAACACTATAACAGTATGGAACACTATAACAATATGGAACACTATAACAATATGGAACACTATAACAATATGGAACACTATAACAATATAGAACACTAACAGTATAGAACACTATAACAATATGGAACACTATAACAATATAGAACACTAACAGTATAGAACACTATAACAATATGGAACACTATAACAATATGGAACACTAACAATAAAGAACACTAACAATAAAGAACACTAACAATATGGAACACTATAACAATATGGAACACTATAACAGTATAGAACACTATAACAATATAGAACACTAACAATAAAGAACACTATAACAATATAGAACACTATAACAGTATAGAACACTATAACAATATGGAACACTATAACAATATGGAACACTATAACAATATGGAACACTATAATAATATAGAACACTATAACAATATAGAACACTAACAATAAAGAACACTATAACAGTATAGAACACTATAACAGTATAGAACACTATAACAGTATGGAACACTATAACAATATGGAACACTATAACAATATGGAACACTATAACAATATGGAACACTATAACAATATAGAACACTAACAGTATAGAACACTATAACAATATGGAACACTATAACAATATAGAACACTAACAGTATAGAACACTATAACAATATGGAACACTATAACAATATGGAACACTAACAATAAAGAACACTAACAATAAAGAACACTAACAATATGGAACACTATAACAATATGGAACACTATAACAGTATAGAACACTATAACAATATAGAACACTAACAATAAAGAACACTATAACAATATAGAACACTATAACAGTATAGAACACTATAACAATATGGAACACTATAGCAGTATAGAACACTATAACAATATGGAACACTATAACAATATAGAACACTAACAGTATAGAACACTATATCAATATGGAACACTATAACAATATAGAACACTAACAGTATAGAACACTATAACAATATGGAACACTATAACAATATAGAACACTAACAGTATAGAACACTATATCAATATGGAACACTATAACAATAAAGAACACTAACAGTATAGAACACTATAACAATATGGAACACTATAACAATAAAGGACACTAACAATAAAGAACACTAACAATAAAGAACACTAACAATAAAGGACACTAACAGTATAGAACACTATAACAATATAGAACACTAACAATAAAGAACACTATAACAATATAGAACACTATAAGAGTATAGAACACTATAACAATATGGAACACTATAGCAGTATAGAACACTATAACAATATGGAACACTATAACAATATAGAACACTAACAGTATAGAACACTATATCAATATGGAACACTATAACAATAAAGGACACTAACAATAAAGGACAGTAACAATAAAGGACACTAACAATAAAGAACACTAACAATAAAGAACACTAACAATAAAGGACACTAACAATAAAGGACACTAACAATAAAGGACACTAACAATAAAGGACACTAACAATAAAGAACACTAACAATAAAGGACACTAACAATAAAGGACAATAACAATAAAGGACAATAACAATAAAGGACACTAACAATAAAGAACACTAACAATAAAGGACACTAACAATAAAGAACACTAACAATAAAGGACACTAACAATAAAGGACACTAACAATAAAGAACACTAACAATAAAGAACACTATAACAGTATAGAACATTATAACAATATGGAACACTATAAAAATATGGAAGAAAATTAAATGTATTCAACAAGAACCAATATCCCTCCCTAAAAACACAACCTTATGGAACAATCCTTGGATAGTTTTTCAGAATTGGTCCACAATTTTCACTGATAAATTGGTCCAAATGGAGAACTAAAGGCATGTAAACCATACATTACTTGGTAAAAGGAAATACATTTATTTCCATGACTGCATAAAAAATGTTCATTTGAAATCTTTTGGTTATCAGAACAATCTTGAGGGAGTCCTATTTGAGTCAGAGAAATATATTCATATGATAGGTAAGCAATAAAAAAACCTTGCAGAGAGCCAATCCAACTGAAAAAATATAAACTATTGGAATCAGGACTTAAAAAGGACTGATATTGGCACAAGATGGAGGGAATGTTGCAACAAGGCTAATGAAATGACAGTTAATGAAAATGTGCGTATTAAACCAGTGTAAACTAATGTATAAAAGTAATTATACAAGAGACAAAATTCACAACTTCTACAGCACAACAGCAGAGTCATATCTTAATTGTAAAAGTAACAATGACTCAATAATCCATGCCTTCTGGGAATGTTATAAAGTCCAAAAGTTATGGGCGGAGTTCACAGGAGGCTGGTGAGGGGAGGAGGGCTCATAATAATGTCTGGAATGGAGTGACTGGAGTGGTATCAAACACATGAAAACCATGTGTATGATGTGTTTCAAACCATTCCATTTATTTCGTTCCAGCCATTACTATGAGTCCATCCTCCCCAATTAATGTGCCACCTGTGGCCCAAGTTCGAAAATTGGCTGTCAGAAATTTTACAATGTAAATTTACTTTTAATCCATCTGTCTGCATATTTCAAGACATGGCATGTGAGGTTGCAAGGGGGTGTTGTCGTTTGTATGGGTGTGTTTTGTATTGTTTAAAAAATATAATAAAATCTTACCCCCCCCCCCAAAAAATGGCACATTATAAGTATAATATTATAATATATTTCTGTCCCGTAGTTTCTAGAAATGATGTATTATCTTAAACCAAAAGAATATCTCCTGATAATGTCCACTGAAACTGACACATGCAGGCACACTCGTACGCGTACACATTCGCACACCTTACTGGGATGACATCACTGTCAGAGACACCTTTGATTGGCAGATGTGTATATCAGGGTTGTTGTCATCTGCAGCCTCTGCCATACCAAGGTATGGGAACAGTCTCTCAGTAAATGTGTCTTTATAAGTGGAGATTAGTGTGTCTTTGGGGTCGTAGAAGGACACCTTCCCCTCCCTGTCGTAGTCCAGCTGCACTCTGATCCTCTGGGGTCTCCTCTTCAGACTGGTGATGTCACCTCCTCCTTCTTTAATGGTACCATTCTGCTGCTCTATACACCAGATTCCATCCTGTGGTGATGCACACCCCTTCCCCTTCCTGTCAAGGGACTCTTTAGCCACGCCCAGAAGCCAGTGAGTGTGGTCCCCCACCCTCCACTTCCCAGCTGTGTTTCCCTGAGCTGAACCCCTCAGATGCCAGAACATCTATATACTTTGTTAATCTCTCTGGGTTGTCAGGGAGCTGCTGTTTTCTACCTGTGTATCTCACACTGGTCATATAATCAGTCAGAGAGAGCTCTGGAGGTGCAGTGTTGGGGTCCAGAATCACAGGAGTGTATTTGAGGATCCCCTGCATCTTCTCCCAGACTCTGAACTGCAGGTTTCCCAGGTGTTTGGCCTCGTCTATCAGAGCTCCTGAGACCAGCTGTGGATCCAGCAGTAAGTACTGGGATCTTTCCTTTGTGGTCTTGAAGTTCTGCAGGAATGACATGTCTTCAGCTTTCAGCTCCTCCTCTATGGTTCTGATTGTGTCTGATAGTGATGATATCTTTCTGCTCATCTCGTCAATCTTCTTCTTCATCATCTGACTCTTCTGCTCCTCTTCCTCCCTCGGTGCAGCTTTCCTGGCTGCCTCTTCATCTCGTAGAAACTGGTGAATCTTCTCAAACTCTTTCCTAATCTGTTTCTCTGTGTGCTGGACCTGGCTCTTCATGTGCTTTGCTGTTTTATTAAAGGTTCAACTTTCTTAAAGACCTTCAGCTTCTCCTTTAAGGGCTTCAGGGCAGTCTGGAGTTCCTCCTTATAATCCTGGACAGCCTCGTCTACAGGGACACAGACATGAGATCTATGTTTCTGTGAGGACTGACACACCACACAGACGGGCTGGTTATCCTCCAGACAGAAGAGTTTGAGTTTCTCACTGTGCAGACTGCAGAGCACCTCAGACCCAGCTGAAGCTCTCTGACTCTCCTCTTCTACCTCAGACCCAGCTGTTGCTCTCTGACTCTCCTCTTCTACCTCAGACCCAGCTGAAGCTCTCTGACTCCCCTCATCTACCTCAGACCCAGCTGAAGCTCTCTGACTCTCCTCTTGTACCTCAGACCCAGCTGAAGCTCTCTGACTCTCCTCTTCTACCTCAGACCCAGCTGAAGCTCTCTGACTCTCCTCTTCTACCTCAGACCCAGCTGAAGCTCTCTGACTCTCCTCTTCTACCTCAGACCCAGCTGAAGCTCTCTGACTCTCCTCTTCTACCTCAGACCCAGCTGAAGCTCTCTGACTCTCCTCTTCTACCACAGACCCAGCTGAAGCTCTCTGACTCTCCTCTTCTACCTCAGACTCAGCTGAAGCTCTCTGACTCTCCTCTTCTACCTCAGACCAAACTGAAGCTCTCTGACTCCCCTCTTCTACCTCAGACCCAGCTGAAGCTCTCTGACTCTCCTCTTCTACCTCAGACCAAACTGAAGCTCTCTGACTCTCCTCTTCTACCTCAGACCCAGCTGAAGCTCTCTGACTCTCCTCTTCTACCTCAGACCAAACTGAAGCTCTCTGACTCCTCTCCTGTAAGAAGGCTTCACACAGGTTCTTTAGAGCCAGGTTACAGGGAGGTTCAATCATAGGAAATCTTCTCCTACAAACTGGACATTCCCGTGGTTCCTTCTGTTTCCAGCATAATTCCAGACAGGCTTTACAAAAGCAGACGGGACAGGAGAAATCCTCCTCTGGGAGAGAACGTTTGGATGCCATTTTCTCACACAGTGCCGCTCCTTGTTCTGTAACAGCTTCTGAAGTGGCGTTCACTTACTCTCCACAATTTCCACTTTCAAGAGAAAATAATCCACTCTCATGCATCATTTCCACCCAACAGTGAAGCTACACCTGGAGATGACAGTTCTGATGATGATACGTCCTTCTGATCTCTCTCTCTCACCATGTAAATTCAACTGTTGTGGCTCCAATAGAGATGAACACCAGATAGCTCAATGTTACAGTACTGAACTGTACTCCGCTTTACCCTCTGACCTGCACTTTACCCTCATCATGTGAGTCAAAGGCAGGGTTTACAGGTAACCAGGAGTGCTTAGACAGGTAAGTTGTGTTTTACATTGATGCCTACAACCCTGATCAGCCAATCAGAGGTGTCCCTAACAGCGACGACTGTTATCAAGGAACCTCACATCATCCAATAAGGATTGATTCAACTTCCTGATTGGTGTAGCAGGAGAGAATGATCTGAATGCAGGCATTATGGAGTAACAGCTTTTAATGCCTTAGCAAAACGGCTATCCATCTCTCTCGTCCCTCTATCCCATTCCTCTCTCCCATTCCTCTCTCCCATTCCTCTATCCCATGCCAGCAGCATACCACCCTGCATCCCACTGCTGGCTTGCTTCTGAAGCTAAGCAGGGTTGGTCCTGGTCAGTCCCTGGTTGGGAGACCAGATGCTGCTGGAAGTGGTGTTGGAGGGCCAGTAGGAGGCACTCTTTCCTCTGGTCTAAAAAAATAAATGTATATCCCAACATCCCAGGGTAGTGATTGGGGACATTGCCCTGTGTAGGGTGCTGTCTTTTGGATGGGACGTTAAATGGGTGTCCTGACTCTCTGTGGTCACTGAAGATCCCATGGTACTTATTGTAGAGTAGGGGTGTTAACCCTGGTGTCCTGACTCTCTGTGGTCACTGAAGATCCCATGGTACTTATCGTAGAGTAGGGGTGTTAACCCCGGTGTCCTGACTCTCTGTGGTCACTATAGATCCTATGGTACTTATCGTAGAGTAGGGGTGTTAACCCTGGTGTCCTGACTCTCTGTGGTCACTATAGATCCCATGGTACTTATCCTAGAGTAGGGGTGTTAACCCTGGTGTCCTGACTCTCTGTGGTCACTACAGATCCCATGGTACTTATCATAAGAGTAGGGGTGTTAACCCTGGTGTCCTGACTCTCTGTGGTCACTATAGATCCCATGGTACTTATCATAAGAGTAGGGGTGTTAACCCCAGTGTCCTGACTCTCTGTGGTCACTGAAGATCCTATGGTACTTATCATAAGAGTAGGGGTGTTAACCCTGGTGTCCTGACTCTCTGTGGTCACTATAGATCCCATGGTACTTATCCTAGAGTAGGGGTGTTAACCCCGGTGTCCTGACTCTCTGTGGTCACTATAGATCCCATGGTACTTATTGTAGAGTAGGGGTGTTAACCCTGGTGTCCTGACTCTCTGTGGTCACTATAGATCCCATGGTACTTATTGTAGAGTAGGGGTGTTAGCCCCGGTGTCCTGACTCTCTGTGGTCACTATAGATCCTATGGTACTTATTGTAGAGTAGGGGTGTTAACCCTGGTGTCCTGACTCTCTGTGGTCACTATAGATCCATGGTACTTATCGTAAGAGTAGGGGTGTTAACCCTGGTGTCCTGACTCTCTGTGGTCACTGTAGATCCCATGGTACTTATCCTAGAGTAGGGGTGTTAACCCTGGTGTCCTGACTCTCTGTGGTCACTATAGATCCCATGGTACTTATCCTAGAGTAGGGGTGTTAACCCTGGTGTCCTGACTCTCTGTGGTCACTATAGATCCCATGGTACTTATCGTAGAGTAGGGGTGTTAACCCTGGTGTCCTGACTCTCTGTGGTCACTATAGATCCCATGGTACTTATCGTAAGAGTAGGGGTGTTAACCCTGGTGTCCTGACTCTCTGTGGTCACTATAGATCCCATGGTACTTATCGCTAGAGTAGGGGTGTTAACCCTGGTGTCCTGACTCTCTGTGGTCACTATAGATCCCATGGTACTTATCATAAGAGTAGGGGTGTTAACCCTGGTGTCCTGACTCTCTGTGGTCACTATAGATCCTATGGTACTTATCGTAGAGTAGGGGTGTTAACCCTGGTGTCCTGACTCTCTGTGGTCACTATAGATCCCATGGTACTTATCCTAAGAGTAGGGGTGTTAACCCTGGTGTCCTGACTCTCTGTGGTCACTATAGATCCCATGGTACTTACGCTTAGAGTAGGGGTGTTAACCCTGGTGTCCTGACTCTCTGTGGTCACTATAGATCCCATGGCACTTATCATAAGAGTAGGGGTGTTAACCCTGGTGTCCTGACTCTCTGTGGTCACTATAGATCCTATGGTACTTATCATAAGAGTAGGGGTGTTAACCCCGGTGTCCTGACACTCTGTGGTCACTATAGATCCTATGGTACTTATCATAAGAGTAGGGGTGTTAACCCCGGTGTCCTGACTCTCTGTGGTCACTATAGATCCTATGGTACTTATCATAAGAGTAGGGGTGTTAACCCCGGTGTCCTGACTCTCTGTGGTCACTATAGATCCCATGGCACTTATCATAAGAGTAGGGGTGTTAACCCTGGTGTCCTGACTCTCTGTGGTCACTATAGATCCTATGGTACTTATCATAAGAGTAGGGGTGTTAACCCCGGTGTCCTGACACTCTGTGGTCACTATAGATCCTATGGTACTTATCATAAGAGTAGGGGTGTTAACCCCGGTGTCCTGACTCTCTGTGGTCACTATAGATCCTATGGTACTTATCATAAGAGTAGGGGTGTTAACCCCGGTGTCCTGACTCTCTGTGGTCACTATAGATCCCATGGTACTTATCATAAGAGTAGGGGTGTTAACCCTGGTGTCCTGACTCTCTGTGGTCTCTATAGATCCTATGGTACTTATCATAAGAGTAGGGGTGTTAAACCCGGTGTCCTGACTCTCTGTGGTCACTATAGATCCTATGGTACTTATCATAAGAGTAGGGGTGTTAACCCCGGTGTCCTGACTCTCTGTGGTCACTATAGATCCTATGGTACTTATCATAAGAGTAGGGGTGTTAACCCCGGTGTCCTGACTCTCTGTGGTCACTATAGATCCTATGGTACTTATCATAAGAGTAGGGGTGTTAACCCCGGTGTCCTGACTCTCTGTGGTCACTATAGATCCCATGGTACTTATCATAAGAGTAGGGGTGTTAACCCCGGTGTCCTGACTCTCTGTGGTCACTATAGATCCCATGGTACTTATCTAGAGTAGGGGTGTTAACCCCGGTGTCCTGACTCTCTGTGGTCACTATAGATCCTATGGTTCTTATCATAAGAGTAGGGTGTTAAACCCGGTGTCCTGACTCTCTGTGGTCACTATAGATCCTATGGTAGTTATCATAAGAGTAGGGGTGTTAACCCCGGTGTCCTGACTCTCTGTGGTCACTATAGATCCTATGGTACTTATCGTAGAGTAGGGGTGTTAGCCCCGGTGTCCTGACTCTCTGTGGTCACTATAGATCCCATGGTACTTATCGTAGAGTAGGGGTGTTAACCCCGGTGTCCTGACTCTCTGTGGTCACTATAGATCCTATGGTACTTATCGTAGAGTAGGGGTGTTAACCCTGGTGTCCTGACTCTCTGTGGTCTCTATAGATCCCATGGTACTTATTGTAGAGTAGGGGTGTTAACCCTGGTGTCCTGACTCTCTGTGGTCACTATAGATCCCATGGTACTTATCATAAGAGTAGGGGTGTTAACCCTGGTGTCCTGACTCTCTGTGGTCACTATAGATCCCATGGTACTTATCCTAGAGTAGGGGTGTTAACCCTGGTGTCCTGACTCTCTGTGGTCTCTATAGATCCATGGTACTTATCATAAGAGTAGGGGTGTTAACCCTGGTGTCCTGACTCTCTGTGGTCACTATAGACCCCATGGTTCTTATCATAAGAGTAGAGGTGTTAACCCTGGTGTCCTGACTCTCTGTGGTCACTATAGACCCCATGGTTCTTATCATAAGAGTAGAGGTGTTAACCCTGGTGTCCTGGCTAAATTCCCAATCTGACCTTCAAACCATCATGTTCACCTAATCATCCCCAGCTTACAATTGGCTCATTCATCCCCCTCCTCTCCCCTGTAACTATTCCCCAGGTTGTTGCTGTAAATGAGAACGTGTTCTCAGTCAAATGACCTGGTAAAATAAGGGTTAAAATAAAAGATGTAAATAAATTCTTCCTCCCTCCTCTGTCACTCTCCCAGCCTTAGGGTATGTACAAATAAACAAGGTGTGTACACACTCTCTCTCACACACACCAGCAGTCTGCCAATCCTGTTTCTGCCTCCGCTGCAGTTTTCACCCCTCTCTCTCTGTATCTCTCTCTCTCTCTCTCTCTCTCTCTCTCTCTCTCTCTCTCTCTCTCTCTCTCTCTCTCTCTCTCTCTCTCTCTCTCTCTCTCTCTCTCTCTCTCTCTCTCTCTCTCTCATTCACAAGCTGATCCTGGGAAAGACCTCTTTTCATGCCTTGGAACTCAAAACTGAGATTTCTATTCACTTCACAGCGCTCGGCTCTCACAGACAGGGGAAGAGATTGAACATTTTGCATGGTTGCTTAGCCAGTCAGTTCCTTAAATTAACCTGAATATATACGTCCATAGTTGAGGAAACAGTAAACTTTGGTCAGAATTGTCCTGTAAGCAATATTCAATCTCCAAATACAGGACGGGAAGAGTCAATTCCTTGGGCTACATGATGCTGGCCATCCGTCAGCTGGCATTTGACCCCTGACATTTGACCCCTGATGCATCACTCTTTAGGAGGTCACTGAGGCCAGGCAGCACAGTAAAACTCAGACTCTGCACTGCTGAATGTAATGCCAGCCTGGACTGCCCTTATTGATGTTAGTGTATTGATATCAGTGTCAGGTTCAATGGGTTGGAAGGCTTCTCTCTAGATTGGGGGAAATAGAGACATGGTAACCAGAAAAGGATTACTGTGAAACTACATCCTGTCCTCACTGAACTGAACAGACCATATGATTACTGTGAAACTACATCCTGTCCTCACTGAACTGAACAGACCATATGATTACTGTGAAACTACATCCTGTCCTCACTGAACTGAACAGACCATATGATTACTGTGAAACTACATCCTGTCCTCACTGAACTGAACAGACCATATGATTACTGTGAAACTACATCCTGTCCTCACTGAACTGAACAGACCACCATTCTGTATACTTCTGGCCCTTCTTTGGACACTGTGTTAACTAACCTCTAGACGAGCTTCAATACCATACAACTCTCCTTCCGTGGCCTCCAACTGCTCTTAAATACAAGTAAAACTAAATGCATGCTCTTCAACCGATCGCTGCCCGCACCTGCCTGCCCGACCAGCATCACTACTCTGTACGGTTCTGACTTAGAATATGTGGACAACTACAAATACCTGGGTGTCTGGTTAGACTGTAAACTCTCCTTCCAGACTCACATTAAGCATCTCCAATCCAAAATTAAATCTAATATCGGCTTCCTATTTCTCAACAAAGCATCTTTCACTCATGCTGCCTAACATACCCTCGTAAAACTGACTATCCTACCGGTCCTTGACTTCGGCGATGTAATTTAATTTACAAAATAGCCTCCAATACCCTACTCAACAAGCTGGATGCAGTCTATCACAGTGCCATCCGTTTTGTCACCAAAGCCCCATATACTACCCACCACTGCGACCTGTATGCTCTCGTTGGCTGGTCCTCGCTACATATTCGTCGCCAAACCCACTGGCTCCAGGTCATCTATAAGTCTTTGCTAGGTAAAGCCCCGCCTTATCTCAGCTCACTGGTCACCATAGCAGCACCCACCCGTAGCACGAACGAACTGCAAAAATCACTGAAGCTGGAGACTCATATCTCCCTCACTATCTTTAACACCAGCTGTCTCTACACCTCTACATAGCTCATCTGTAAATAGCCCATGCAACTACCTCATCCCCATGCTGTTATTTATTTATTTATTTTGCTCCTTTGCACCCCAGTATCTCTACTTGCACACTCATCTTCTGCACATCCATCACTCCTGTGTTTAATTGCTATATTGTAATTATTTCGCCACTACGGCCTATTTATTGCCTTACCTCCCTTATCCTACCTCATTTGCACACACTGTAATATACTTTTTCTATTGTATTATTGACTGTATGTTTTTTTTTATTCCATGTGGAACTCTGTGTTGTTGTTTGTGTCGCACTGCTTTGCTTTATCTTGGTCAGGTCGCAGTTGTAAATGAGAACTTGTTCTCAACTAGCCTACCTGGTTAAATAAAGGTGAAATTAAAAGTCCAGTCCTTACTGAACTGAGCAGAACATATCGGACATCACTAAGGATGTGCAGTGCATGTTAGAACCATTATTCACTGTTCTATTCTCAGTGTTCTAACTCTTATCTGTCAAACACCTGGAGATTGATTTGTAGACAGAGTACCCTCTTTGCATATCAGTCAGATTACCTACAGTAGTAGTGGGTAATGGTTCAAGGATAGAGACGTTTGTTTGTTTAAATCTGTATTACCCTGTCACAGTCTCTCCTCACATCATTACCCCGTCACAGTCTCTCCTCACATCATTACCACGTCACAGTCTCTCCTCACATCATTACCCCGTCACAGTGTCTCCTCACATCATTACCCCCGTCACAGTCTCTCCTCACATCATTACCCCGTCACAGTCTCTCCTCACATCATTACCCTGTCACAGTCTCTCCTCACATCATTACCCCGTCACAGTCTCTCCTCACATCATTACCCCGTCACAGTCTCTCCTCACATCATTACCCCGTCACAGTCTCTCCTCACATCATTACCCCGTCACAGTCTCTCCTCACATCATTACCCCATCACAGTGTCTCTCCTCACATCATTACCCCATCACAGTGTCTCTCCTCACATCATTACCCCGTCACAGTGTCTCTCCTCACATCATTACCCCGTCACAGTGTCTCTCCTCACATCATTACCCCGTCACAGTGTCTCTCCTCACATCATTACCCCGTCACAGTGTCTCTCCTCACATCATTACCCCATCACAGTGTCTCTCCTCACATCATTACCCCATCACAGTGTCTCTCCTCACATCATTACCCCATCACAGTGTCTCTCCTCACATCATTACCCCATCACAGTGTCTCTCCTCACATCATTACCCCATCACAGTGTCTCTCCTCACATCATTACCCCGTCACAGTGTCTCTCCTCACATCATTACCCCATCACAGTGTCTCTCCTCACATCATTACCCCATCACAGTCTCTCCTCACATCATTACCCCGTCACAGTGTCTCTCCTCACATCATTACCCCGTCACAGTGTCTCTCCTCACATCATTACCCCGTCACAGTGTCTCTCCTCACATCATTACCCCGTCACAGTGTCTCTCCTCACATCATTACCCCGTCACAGTGTCTCTCCTCACATCATTACCCCGTCACAGTCTCTCCTCACATCATTACCCCGTCACAGTGTCTCTCCTCACATCATTACCCCGTCACAGTGTCTCTCTTCACATCATTACCCCGTCACAGTGTCTCTCCTCACATCATTACCCCGTCACAGTGTCTCTCCTCACATCATTACCCCGTCACAGTCTCTCTTCACATCATTACCCCGTCACAGTGTCTCTCCTCACATCATTACCCCGTCACAGTGTCTGTCCTCACATCATTACCCCGTTAGTCTCTTCTCACATCATTAC
This sequence comes from Salmo salar, assembly GCF_965601325.2. Lineage (NCBI taxonomy): Eukaryota > Metazoa > Chordata > Actinopteri > Salmoniformes > Salmonidae > Salmo > Salmo salar. Next base: position 91,108,122 of record NC_138295.1, read on the forward strand.
CCCGTCACAGTGTCTCTCCTCACATCATTACCCCGTCACAGTGTCTCTTCACATCATTACCCCGTCACAGTGTCTCTCCTCACATCATTACCCGGTCACAGTGTCTCTCCTCACATCATTACCCCGTCACAGTGTCTCTCCTCACATCATTACCCCGTCACAGTGTCTCTCCTCACATCATTACCCCGTCACAGTCTCTCCTCACATCATTACCCCGTCACATTGTCTCTCCTCACATCATTACCCCATCACAGCGTCTCTCCTCACATCATTACCCCCTCAGTGTCTCTCCTCACATCATTACCCCGTTACAGTGTCTCTCCTCACATCATTACCCCGTCAGTGTCTCTCCTCACATCATTACCCCCTCAGTGTCTCTCCTCACATCATTACCCCGTCACAGTGTCTCTCCTCACATCATTACCCCGTCACAGTCTCTCCTCACATCATTACCCCGTCACAGTCTCTCCTCACATCATTACCCCATCACAGTGTCTCTCCTCACATCATTACCCCGTCACAGTGTCTCTCCTCACATCATTACCCCGTCACAGTGTCTCTCCTCACATCATTACCCCATCACAGTGTCTCTCCTCACATCATTACCCCATCACAGTCTCTCCTCACATCATTACCCCATCACAGTGTCTCTCCTCACATCATTACCCCGTCACAGTGTCTCTCCTCACATCATTACCCCGTCACAGTGTCTCTCCTCACATCATTACCCCGTCACAGTGTCTCTCCTCACATCATTACCCCGTCACAGTGTCTCTCCTCACATCATTACCCCGTCACAGTCTCTCCTCACATCATTACCCCGTCACAGTGTCTCTCCTCACATCATTACCCCGTCACAGTGTCTCTCTTCACATCATTACCCCGTCACAGTGTCTCTCCTCACATCATTACCCCGTCACAGTGTCTCTCCTCACATCATTACCCCGTCACAGTCTCTCTTCACATCATTACCCCGTCACAGTGTCTCTCCTCACATCATTACCCTGTCACAGTGTCTGTCCTCACATCATTACCCCGTTAGTCTCTTCTCACATCATTACCCCGTCACAGTGTCTCTCCTCACATCATTACCCCGTCACAGTGTCTCTTCACATCATTACCCCGTCACAGTGTCTCTCCTCACATCATTACCCGGTCACAGTGTCTCTCCTCACATCATTACCCCGTCACAGTGTCTCTCCTCACATCATTACCCCGTCACAGTGTCTCTCCTCACATCATTACCCCGTCACAGTCTCTCCTCACATCATTACCCCGTCACATTGTCTCTCCTCACATCATTACCCCATCACAGCGTCTCTCCTCACATCATTACCCCCTCAGTGTCTCTCCTCACATCATTACCCCGTTACAGTGTCTCTCCTCACATCATTACCCCGTCAGTGTCTCTCCTCACATCATTACCCCCTCAGTGTCTCTCCTCACATCATTACCCCGTCACAGTGTCTCTCCTCACATCATTACCCCGTCACAGTCTCTCCTCACATCATTACCCCGTCACAGTCTCTCCTCACATCATTACCCCGTCACAGTCTCTCCTCACATCATTACCCCGTCACATTGTCTCTCCTCACATCATTACCCCGTCACAGTGTCTCTCCTCACATCATTACCCCGTCAGTGTCTCCTAACATCATTACCCCGTCAGTGTCTCTCCTCACATCATTACCCCGTCAGTGTCTCTCCTCACATCATTACCCCGTCAGTGTCTCTCCTCACATCATTACCCCGTCAGTGTCTCCTCACATCATTACCCCGTCACAGCATCTCTCCTCACATCATTACCCCGTCACAGCGTCTCTCCTCACATCATTACCCCGTCACAGCGTCTCTCCTCACATCATTACCCCGTCACAGTGTCTCTCCTCACATCATTACCCCGTCACAGTCTCTCCTCACATCATTACCCCGTCACATTGTCTCTCCTCACATCATTACCCCATCACAGCGTCTCTCCTCACATCATTACCCCCTCAGTGTCTCTCCTCACATCATTACCCCGTTACAGTGTCTCTCCTCACATCATTACCCCGTCAGTGTCTCTCCTCACATCATTACCCCCTCAGTGTCTCTCCTCACATCATTACCCCGTCACAGTGTCTCTCCTCACATCATTACCCCGTCACAATCTCTCCTCACATCATTACCCCGTCACAGTCTCTCCTCACATCATTACCCCGTCACATTGTCTCTCCTCACATCATTACCCCATCACAGTGTCTCTCCTCACATCATTACCCCGTCACAGTGTCTCTCCTCACATCATTACCCCGTCAGTGTCTCCTCACATCATTACCCCGTCACAGTGTCTCTCCTCACATCATTACCCCGTCACAGTGTCTCTCCTCACATCATTACCCCGTCACAGTGTCTCTCCTCACATCATTACCCCGTCACAGTGTCTCTCCTCACATCATTACCCCGTCAGTGTCTCTCCTCACATCATTACCCGTCAGTGTCTCCTAACATCATTACCCCGTCAGTGTCTCCTCACATCATTACCCCGTCAGTGTCTCCTCACATCATTACCCCGTCAGTGTCTCCTCACATCATTACCCCGTCAGTGTCTCCTCACATCATTACCCCGTCAGTGTCTCTCCTCACATCATTACCCCGTCAGTGTCTCTCCTCACATCATTACCCCGTCACAGCGTCTCTCCTCACATCATTACCCCGTCACAGCGTCTCTCCTCACATCATTACCCCGTCACAGCGTCTCTCCTCACATCATTACCCCGTCACAGCGTCTCTCCTCACATCATTACCCCGTCACAGCGTCTCTCCTCACATCATTACCCCGTCACAGTGTCTCCTCACATCATTACCCCGTCACAGTGTCTCTCCTCACATCATTACCCTGTCACAGTGTCTCTCCTCACATCATTACCCCGTCACAGTGTCTCTCCTCACATCATTACCTCGTCACAGTGTCTCTCCTCACATCATTACCCTGTCACAGTGTCTCTCCTCACATCATTACCCCGTTAGTCTCTTCTCACATCATTACCCCATCGGTGTCTCTCCTCACATCATTACCCCATCGGTGTCTCTCCTCACATCATTACCCCGTTACAGTGTCTCTCCTCACATCATTACCCCGTCACAGTGTCTCTCCTCACATCATTACCCTGTCACAGTGTCTCTCCTCACATCATTACCCCGTTAGTCTCTTCTCACATCATTACCCCATCGGTGTCTCTCCTCACATCATTACCCCATCGGTGTCTCTCCTCACATCATTACCCCGTTACAGTGTCTCTCCTCACATCATTACCCCGTCACAGTGTCTCTCCTCACATCATTACCCTGTCACAGTGTCTCTCCTCACATCATTACCCCGTTAGTCTCTTCTCACATCATTACCCCATCGGTGTCTCTCCTCACATCATTACCCCGTTAGTCTCTTCTCACATCATTACCCCATCGGTGTCTCTCCTCACATCATTACCCCATCGGTGTCTCTCCTCACATCATTACCCCGTTACAGTGTCCCTCCTCACATCATTACCCCGTTACAGTGTCTCTCCTCACATCATTACCCCGTCACAGTCTCTCTGGGGACAGAGCTAGCCTATCACAGTCTCTCTGGGGACAGAGCTAGCCTATCACAGTCTCTCTGGGGACAGAGCTAGCCTATCACAGTCTCTCTGGGGACAGAGCTAGCCTATCACAGTCTCTCTGGGGACAGAGCTAGCCTATCACAGTCTTTCTGGGGACAGAGCTAGCCTATAAGGGAGGGTGTGGGAGCGGAGGACAAGCTGCTGTGTTTATAAAAAGGATGCTACTGGCTATACACCATAATAATGAAGACTGCAGCCATATCAGGGCTACTTGCTTTCTATACACCATAATAATGAAGACTGTAGACATCAGAGCTACTGGCTTTCTATACACCATAATAATAAAGACTGTAGCCATATCGGGGCTACTGGCTTTCTATACACCATAATAATAAAGACTGTAGCCATATCAGGGCTACTGGCTTTCTATACACCATAATAATGAAGACTGCAGCCATATCAGGGCTACTGGCTTTCTATACACCATAATAATGAAGACTGCAGCCATATCAGGGCTACTGGCTTTCTATACACCATAATAATGAAGACTGTAGCCATATCAGGGCTACTGGCTTTCTATACACCATAATAATGAAGACTGCAGCCATATCGGGGCTACTGGCTTTCTATACACCATAATAATGAAGACTGTAGCCATATCGGGGCTACTGGCTTTCTATACACCATAATAATGAAGACTGCAGCCATATCGGGGCTACTGGCTTTCTATACACCATAATAATGAAGACTGTAGCCATATCGGGGCTACTGGCTTTCTATACACCATAATAATGAAGACTGTAGCCATATCGGGGCTACTGGCTTTCTATACACCATAATAATGAAGACTGCAGCCATATCGGGGCTACTGGCTTTCTATACACCATAATAATGAAGACTGTAGCCATATCGGGGCTACTGGCTTTCTATACACCATAATAATGAAGACTGTAGCCATATCGGGGCTACTGGCTTTCTATACACCATAATAATGAAGACTGTAGCCATATCAGGGCTACTGGCTTTCTATACACCATAATAATGAAGACTGCAGCCATATCGGGGCTACTGGCTTTCTATACACCATAATAATGAAGACTGTAGCCATATCGGGGCTACTGGCTTTCTATACACCATAATAATAAAGACTGTAGCCATATCAGGGCTACTGGCTTTCTATACACCATAATAATGAAGACTGCAGCCATATCAGGGCTACTGGCTTTCTATACACCATAATAATGAAGACTGTAGCCATATCTCAGGGCTACTGGCTTTCTATACACCATAATAATGAAGACTGTAGCCATATCAGGGCTATTGGCTTTCTATACACCATAATAATGAAGACTGTAGCCATATCAGGGCTACTGGCTTTCTATACACCATAATAATGAAGACTGTAGCCATATCAGGGCTACTGGCTTTCTATACACCATAATAATGAAGACTGTAGCCATATCAGGGCTACTGGCTTTCTATACACCATAATAATGAAGACTGTAGCCATATCAGGGCTACTGGCTTTCTATACACCATAATAATGAAGACTGTAGCCATATCAGGGCTACTGGCTTTCTATACACCATAATAATGAAGACTGTAGCCATATCAGGGCTACTGGCTTTCTATACACCATAATAATGAAGACTGTAGCCATATCAGGGCTACTGTCTTTTGCGCCTAACATCTCCTAGCTGTGACAATATTCACTGTATACTACACTTGGCTTCGTTCAACACATCCTAATTTGGCGAGGTCACATTTTATTTCACTGCAAGTGAAACGAAACGGGAGAGCAGCATTCAACTGTGGTTTACAAGGCTACTATACTGTGGCCTCTCAGGTATCATCTGTTGCGTGGGCTTACTATCCTCTCTGTTTCTGTTTGTCTCCAGGAAAGGCAAAGATGTGCCTCCATCCTTCAAGCACTTCTTCAGCAGCGCAGTGGCCCTCAGCTGCATCAACCTTTCAGGGACCAGACTCCCTCCAGAGGCCTTGAAGTGAGCAAACTAATCATGCTCCCTCTGTCTTTCTCTCCTCTGTCTCTGTCTTTCTCTCCTCTGTCTCTGTCTTTCTCTCCTCTGTCTCTGTCTTTCTCTCCTCTGTCTCTGTCTTTCTCTCCTCTGTCTCTGTCTTTCTCTCCTCTGTCTCTGTCTTTCTCTCCTCTGTCTCTGTCTTTCTCTCCTCTGTCTCTGTCTTTCTCTCCTCTGTCTCTGTCTTTCTCTCCTCTGTCTCTGTCTTTCTCTCCTCTGTCTCTGTCTTTCTCTCCTCTGTCTCTGTCTTTCTCTCCTCTGTCTCTGTCTTTCTCTCCTGTGTCTCTGTCTTTCTCTCCTCTGTCTGTCTTTCTTTCTCTCCTCTGTCTGTCTTTCTCTCCTCTGTCTCTGTCTTTCTCTCCTCTGTCTCTGTCTTTCTCTCCTCCCTCTGTCTCAATCTCTCTGCTCTTCTCTTTCCCCTCTCTGTCTCAATCTCTTCTGTCCCTCCTTCTCACTTTCCCTCTCTCTCATCTCCCTCTTTCTCTCATCTCCCTCTTTCTCTCTTTCTCACCTCTGTCTCTCTTCTCTCTCTTACGCTCCCCTCCAATATAATAATTTCCTTCTTTTTTTTTCATAATAGGAATTAGAGCTACACCGAGTGTACAAAACATTAGGAACACCTTCCTAATATTGAGTTTCACCCCCTTTTGCCCTCAGAACAGCCTCAATTCGTCAGGCATGGACTACAAGGTGTCGAAAGTGTTCCACAGGGATGCTGGGCCCATTTTGACTCTTAATGCTTCCCACAGACGTGTCAAGTTGGCTGGATGTCCTTTGGGTGGTGGACCATTCTTGATACACACGGGAAACTGTTGAGCGTGAAAAACCCAGCAACCTTGCAGTTCTTGACGTGTCTGGCACCTACGACCACTTCCTGTTCAAAGGCACTTTAAGCTTTTGTCCTGCCCATTCACCCTCTGAATACATTAACACTGTCAGGTCTGCTCCTGCTCTTCCCCCCCCCCCCCCCCCCCCCAGGCTGCCCTGCATCACACACTCCTATCATCCATTACACACACCTGCCTTCCCTCGTCACGCACATCAGCGATACTGGACTCACCTGGACTCACTCATCACCTGTTATTACCTCCTCTATATTTATCAGTTCCCCAGCTCTGTTCCCCGCTTCTGCTTTGATTGTCTTTTGTTTGTGTTACCTGTTTGCTGACGCTGTTCCTGTCTCGTTCCATGTCCGTTATTTATTAAATGTTACTTCCCGTACCTGCTTCGTCTCTCCAGCATCATCCCATGTGAAAGAATACTGAAGCAAACCACACGAAGCATCAGGGAGGTATGTTGGCATCGGCTCTGGGTCGCCACCGATGGAACCAGGGGTGCCTAGCCAGCTCGACGGGCTTCCACACCCTAGCCAGCTCGACGGGCTTCCACACCCTAGCCAGCTCGACGGGCTTCCACACCCTAGCCAGCTCGACGGGCTTCCACACCCTAGCCAGCTCGACGGGCTTCCACACCCTAGCCAGCTCGACGGGCTTCCACACCCTAGCCAGATCGTAGGTTTTTGTTCGCCCAGCCGGTCCAGGAGTTTTTTTTTGTTTTTTTGTTTTTTGTTTTGTTGGTGATGTCAGGGTGGATTCCTCCACCGATGGAACCGGGGGTGCCTAAGCCAGCCCGTCGGGCTTTCACACCCTTGCTGGCTCGAGAGGTTTCCTTGCCTCAGCCGGCTCACCAGGCTCTCACGCTCCTGCCGGTTCCTTGGGCTTCCACGCCCCAACCGGCTTGCCCAGCGCCCATGTCTTAGCCGGTTTGCCCAGGTGGGACGCCGAGTTGCGCCCCGGGGGGGGGTACAGTCACGTCTGCTCCCGCTCTCCCCCCCCTGCATCACGCACTCCTATCATCCATTACGCACACCTGCCTTCCCTCGTCACGCGCATCAGCGATATTGGACTCACCTGGACTCACTCATCACCTGTTATTACCTCCCCTATATTTGTCAGTTCCCCAGCTCTGTTCCCCGCTTCTGCTTTGATTGTCTTTTGTTTGTGTTACCTGTTTGCTGACGCTGTTCCTGTCTCGTTCCATGTCCGTTATTTATTAAATGTTACTTCCCGTACCTGCTTCGTCTCTCCAGCATCATCCCATGTGACAAACTATCCATGTCTCAATTATCTCAAGGCTTAAAATACCTTCTTTGACCAGTCTCATCCCCTTCGTCTACTCTGATTGAAGTGGATTTAACAAGTGACTTTCACCTGGATTCACCTGGTCAGTCTGTCAGGGAAAGAGCAGGTTCCTAATGTTTTGTCCACTCAGTGTGTATATCTCACTCTCTCAGCATCCAATGAACTAGACTGGATTCTTCATCCCGTAAACTAGACTGGATTCTTCATCCCGTAAACTAGACTGGATTCTTCATCCCGTAAACTAGACTGGATGATTCATCCCGTAAACTAGACAGGATGCTTCATCCCGTAAACAAGAATGGATGCTTCATCCCGTAAACTAGACTGGATGCTTCATCCCGTAAACTAGACTGGATGCTTCATCCCGTAAACTAGACTGGATGCTTCATCTCGTAAACTAGACTGGATTCTTCAATGTTAGTCTCTATTATAAACCTAACCAATAGTGAGTCTGCCTGAAATGTATTAAACAATATTGTTGTTTTCCTTGCAGAGCTCTTCTGCTCGGTCTGGCCAGTAACCCCAACATCAAGGAAGTGTCTTTAGACCTCAGCTGCTGTGAGGTAAGAACACAGAGAGGCTAAAGGAAGTGTCTTTATACCTCAGCTGCTGTGAGGTAAGAACACAGAGAGGCTAAAGGAAGTGTCTTTAGACCTCAGCTGCTGTGAGGTAAGAACACAGAGGCTAAAGGAAGTGTCTTTATACCTCAGCTGCTGTGAGGTAAGAATACAGAGAGGCTAAAGGAAGTGTCTTTATACCTCAGCTGCTGTGAGGTAAGAACACAGAGAGGCTAAAGGAAGTGTCTTTATACCTCAGCTGCTGTGAGGTAAGAACACAGAGAGGCTAAAGGAAGTGTTGTGAGGTAAGAACACAGAGAGGCTAAAGGAAGTGTCTTTAGACCTCAGCTGCTGTGAGGTAAGAACACAGAGAGGCTAAAGGAAGTGTCTTTATACCTCAGCTGCTGTGAGGTAAGAACACAGAGAGGCTAAAGGAAGTGTCTTTAGACCTCCACTGCTGTGAGGTAAGAACACAGAGAGGCTAAAGGAAGTGTCTTTATACCTCAGCTGCTGTGAGGTAAGAACACAGAGAGGCTAAAGGAAGTGTCTTTATACCTCAGCTGCTGTGAGGTACGAACACAGAGAGGCTAAAGGAAGTGTCTTTAGACCTCAGCTGCTGTGAGGTAAGAACACAGAGAGGCTAAAGGAAGTGTCTTTAGACCTCAGCTGCTGTGAGGTAAGAACACAGAGAGGCTAAAGGAAGTGTCTTTATACCTCAGCTGCTGTGAGGTAAGAACACAGAGAGGCTAAAGGAAGTGTCTTTATACCTCAGCTGCTGTGAGGTAAGAACACAGAGAGGCTAAAGGAAGTGTCTTTATACCTCAGCTGCTGTGAGGTAAGAACACAGAGAGGCTAAAGGAAGTGTCTTTAGACCTCAGCTGCTGTGAGGTAAGAACACAGAGGCTAAAGGAAGTGTCTTTATACCTCAGCTGCTGTGAGGTAAGAACACAGAGAGGCTAAAGGAAGTGTCTTTATACCTCAGCTGCTGTGAGGTACGAACACAGAGAGGCTAAAGGAAGTGTCTTTAGACCTCAGCTGCTGTGAGGTAAGAACACAGAGAGGCTAAAGGAAGTGTCTTTAGACCTCAGCTGCTGTGAGGTAAGAACACAGAGAGGCTAAAGGAAGTGTCTTTATACCTCAGCTGCTGTGAGGTAAGAACACAGAGAGGCTAAAGGAAGTGTCTTTATACCTCAGCTGCTGTGAGGTAAGAACACAGAGAGGCTAAAGGAAGTGTCTTTATACCTCAGCTGCTGTGAGGTAAGAACACAGAGAGGCTAAAGGAAGTGTCTTTAGACCTCAGCTGCTGTGAGGTAAGAACACAGAGGCTAAAGGAAGTGTCTTTATACCTCAGCTGCTGTGAGGTAAGAACACAGAGAGGCTAAAGGAAGTGTATTTATACCTCAGCTGCTGTGAGGTAAGAACACAGAGAGGCTAAAGGAAGTGTCTTTATACCTCAGCTGCTGTGAGGTAAGAACACAGAGAGGCTAAAGGAAGTGTCTTTAGACCTCAGCTGCTGTGAGGTAAGAACACAGAGGCTAAAGGAAGTGTCTTTATACCTCAGCTGCTGTGAGGTAAGAACACAGAGGCTAAAGGAAGTGTCTTTATACCTCAGCTGCTGTGAGGTAAGAACACAGAGAGGCTAAAGGAAGTGTCTTTATACCTCAGCTGCTGTGAGATAAGAACACAGAGGCTAAAGGAAGTGTCTTTATACCTCAGCTGCTGTGAGGTAAGAACACAGAGAGAGAATTCCCTCCCCCTTTTCACAGATCTGTAAAATTACTGTTTTGTCAAAGAACAAAGATGATTGTTTTTAGGCCCTTTAGCAAGACATGTAAACACGATGTATTTAGCCTTCCAGTTGTGGAAATAGATATGAAAGACAACTTTATTAGTCAGCATGAGATAACGACAGAGGAAAAGTGGTCTCTTCACTATAGTACTACTATAGTACTATACATCAATGGTCTCTTCACTATAGTACTATATGTCCTAATATGTAACATTAAAAACCTTAGCAGATCTGCTAAAGCAACAATCCATCTCTTGTTCTTGGTCCAGATATGTGACATTTAGCTGAACGTTCTTCTTCGTCAGTTTAAGAATTCTATCTTTGGCCTTGATGGTTCTTGGAGTGAACATCCCATAGCACTGCTGTTCTAGCCTCCTCCTCTCCAAGTATACCTGATGAGTCCACTAGAACTCTATATAATGGATCACTTGGCGAAGCGAGAGAGAGAAGAGAGGAACAGGAAGGAGATGGAATAGAAAAGGCTAATTATGTCACGCACTCACACACATGCATGCACAGAAAACACACACACACACACACTCTCTCTCACCCCCATGCCCTAATCTAATAAAGATGTCTTTCCACAGATTCATTGAATACCACTGCAGCAGGATCCACAGTCAGCAAAATCATTTCAAATGTTAAACCGCTGTTGAGCTACTGAATTATCTCTTGCCTTTCAGTCTTTGTGGGTGTAATAATGAACCATTGGTTTGAAGCAGTCTCACTGTGTGCTACAGTACTATATGTGTTCTTACTGATTCCCAAATTGCACCCTATTACCTATGTAGTGCACTACTTTTGACCGCAACCCAATAGGCCATGGTCAAAAGTAGTTCACTACATAGGTAATAGGGTGCCATTTGGGATAAATACTCTTGTCTAATTGTATGTGGATGATCTAGCCAGAGGATTGTACCCTCTAATAGCTACTGGTCCCTGTATATCTCTGATGTGTGTTGTTCCCTCTAAAAGCTAGCTACTGGTCCCTGTATGTCTCTGATGTGTGTTGTTCCCTCTAATAGCTAGCTACTGGTCCCTGTATGTCTCTGATGTGTGTTGTTGTTCCCTCTAATAGCTAGCTACTGGTCCCTGTATGTCTCTGATGTGTCCTGTTGTTGTTCCCTCTAATAGCTAGCTACTGGTCCCTGTATGTCTCTGATGTGTGTTGTTGTTCCCTCTAATAGCTAGCTACTGGTCCCTGTATGTCTCTGATGTGTGTTGTTGTACCCTCTAATAGCTACTGGTCCCTGTATGTCTCTGATGTGTGTTGTTGTTCCCTCTAATAGCTAGCTACTGGTCCCTGTATGTCTCTGATGTGTGTTGTTCCCTCTAATAGCTAGCTACTGGTCCCTGTATGTCTCTGATGTGTGTTGTTGTTCCCTCTAATAGCTACTGGTCCCTGTATATCTCTGATGTGTGTTGTATCCTCTAATAGCTAGCTACTGGTCCCTGTATGTCTCTGATGTGTGTTGTTCCCTCTAATAGCTAGCTACTGGTCCCTGTATGTCTCTGATGTGTGTTGTTGTTCCCTCTAATAGCTAGCTACTGGTCCCTGTATGTCTCTGATGTGTGTTGTTGTATCCTCTAATAGCTAGCTACTGGTCCCTGTATGTCTCTGATGTGTGTTGTTGTTCCCTCTAATAGCTACTGGTCCCTGTATATCTCTGATGTGTGTTGTATCCTCTAATAGCTAGCTACTGGTCCCTGTATGTCTCTGATGTGTGTTGTTGTACCCTCTAATAGCTAGCTACTGGTCCCTGTATGTCTCTGATGTGTGTTGTTGTATCCTCTAATAGCTAGCTACTGGTCCCTGTATATCTCTGATGTGTGTTGTTCCCTCTAATAGCTAGCTACTGGTCCCTGTATGTCTCTGATGTGTGTTGTTGTACCCTCTAATAGCTAGCTACTGGTCCCTGTATGTCTCTGATGTGTGTTGTTCCCTCTAATAGCTAGCTACTGGTCCCTGTATGTCTCTGATGTGTGTTGTTGTATCCTCTAATAGCTAGCTACTGGTCCCTGTATGTCTCTGATGTGTGTTGTTGTTCCCTCTAATAGCTAGCTACTGGTCCCTGTATGTCTCTGATGTGTGTTGTTCCCTCTAATAGCTAGCTACTGGTCCCTGTATGTCTCTGATGTGTGTTGTTGTATCCTCTAATAGCTAGCTACTGGTCCCTGTATATCTCTGATGTGTGTTGTTGTTCCCTCTAATAGCTACTGGTCCCTGTATGTCTCTGATGTGTGTTGTTCCCTCTAATAGCTAGCTACTGGTCCCTGTATATCTCTGATGTGTGTTGTTGTTCCCTCTAATAGCTAGCTACTGGTCCCTGTATGTCTCTGATGTGTGTTGTTGTTCCCTCTAATAGCTAGCTACTGGTCCCTGTATATCTCTGATGTGTGTTGTTGTATCCTCTAATAGCTAGCTACTGGTCCCTGTATGTCTCTGATGTGTGTTGTTCCCTCTAATAGCTAGCTACTGGTCCCTGTATATCTCTGATGTGTGTTGTTCCCTCTAATAGCTAGCTACTGGTCCCTGTATATCTCTGATGTGTGTTGTTGTATCCTCTAATAGCTAGCTACTGGTCCCTGTATGTCTCTGATGTGTGTTGTTGTTCCCTCTAATAGCTAGCTACTGGTCCCTGTATGTCTCTGATGTGTGTTGTACCCTCTAATAGCTAGCTACTGGTCCCTGTATATCTCTGATGTGTGTTGTTGTTCCCTCTAATAGCTACTGGTCCCTGTATGTCTCTGATGTGTGTTGTTGTACCCTCTAATAGCTAGCTACTGGTCCCTGTATATCTCTGATGTGTGTTGTTGTTCCCTCTAATAGCTACTGGTCCCTGTATGTCTCTGATGTGTGTTGTTGTTCCCTCTAATAGCTAGCTACTGGTCCCTGTATATCTCTGATGTGTGTTGTTGTATCCTCTAATAGCTAGCTACTGGTCCCTGTATGTCTCTGATGTGTGTTGTTGTTCCCTCTAATAGCTAGCTACTGGTCCCTGTATATCTCTGATGTGTGTTGTATCCTCTAATAGCTAGCTACTGGTCCCTGTATATCTCTGATGTGTGTTGTTCCCTCTAATAGCTAGCTACTGGTCCCTGTATGTCTCTGATGTGTGTTGTTGTTCCCTCTAATAGCTAGCTACTGGTCCCTGTATGTCTCTGATGTGTGTTGTTCCCTCTAATAGCTAGCTACTGGTCCCTGTATATCTCTGATGTGTGTTGTTGTTCCCTCTAATAGCTAGCTACTGGTCCCTGTATGTCTCTGATGTGTGTTGTTGTTCCCTCTAATAGCTAGCTACTGGTCCCTGTATATCTCTGATGTGTGTTGTTCCCTCTAATAGCTAGCTACTGGTCCCTGTATGTCTCTGATGTGTGTTGTTGTTCCCTCTAATAGCTAGCTACTGGTCCCTGTATGTCTCTGATGTGTGTTGTTGTTCCCTCTAATAGCTAGCTACTGGTCCCTGTATGTCTCTGATGTGTGTTGTTGTATCCTCTAATAGCTAGCTACTGGTCCCTGTATGTCTCTGATGTGTGTTGTTGTTCCCTCTAATAGCTAGCTACTGGTCCCTGTATGTCTCTGATGTGTGTTGTTGTTCCCTCTAATAGCTAGCTACTGGTCCCTGTATGTCTCTGATGTGTGTTGTTGTATCCTCTAATAGCTAGCTACTGGTCCCTGTATGTCTCTGATGTGTGTTGTTCCCTCTAATAGCTAGCTACTGGTCCCTGTATGTCTCTGATGTGTGTGTTGTTCTCTCTAATAGCTAGCTACTGGTCCCTGTATGTCTCTGATGTGTGTTGTATCCTCTAATAGCTAGCTACTGGTCCCTGTATGTCTCTGATGTGTGTTGTTCCCTCTAATAGCTACTGGTCCCTGTATATCTCTGATGTGTGTTGTTGTATCCTCTAATAGCTAGCTACTGGTCCCTGTATATCTCTGATGTGTGTTGTTGTTCCCTCTAATAGCTAGCTACTGGTCCCTGTATGTCTCTGATGTGTGTTGTTGTTCCCTCTAATAGCTAGCTACTGGTCCCTGTATATCTCTGATGTGTGTTGTTGTTCCCTCTAATAGCTAGCTACTGGTCCCTGTATGTCTCTGATGTGTGTTGTTGTATCCTCTAATAGCTAGCTACTGGTCCCTGTATGTCTCTGATGTGTGTTGTATCCTCTAATAGCTAGCTACTGGTCCCTGTATATCTCTGATGTGTGTTGTTCCCTCTAATAGCTAGCTACTGGTCCCTGTATGTCTCTGATGTGTGTTGTTCCCTCTAATAGCTAGCTACTGGTCCCTGTATATCTCTGATGTGTGTTGTTGTTCCCTCTAATAGCTACTGGTCCCTGTATGTCTCTGATGTGTGTTGTTGTACCCTCTAATAGCTAGCTACTGGTCCCTGTATATCTCTGATGTGTGTTGTTGTTCCCTCTAATAGCTACTGGTCCCTGTATGTCTCTGATGTGTGTTGTTGTTCCCTCTAATAGCTAGCTACTGGTCCCTGTATATCTCTGATGTGTGTTGTTGTATCCTCTAATAGCTAGCTACTGGTCCCTGTATGTCTCTGATGTGTGTTGTTGTTCCCTCTAATAGCTAGCTACTGGTCCCTGTATATCTCTGATGTGTGTTGTATCCTCTAATAGCTAGCTACTGGTCCCTGTATATCTCTGATGTGTGTTGTTCCCTCTAATAGCTAGCTACTGGTCCCTGTATGTCTCTGATGTGTGTTGTTGTTCCCTCTAATAGCTAGCTACTGGTCCCTGTATGTCTCTGATGTGTGTTGTTCCCTCTAATAGCTAGCTACTGGTCCCTGTATATCTCTGATGTGTGTTGTTGTTCCCTCTAATAGCTAGCTACTGGTCCCTGTATGTCTCTGATGTGTGTTGTATCCTCTAATAGCTAGCTACTGGTCCCTGTATATCTCTGATGTGTGTTGTTCCCTCTAATAGCTAGCTACTGGTCCCTGTATGTCTCTGATGTGTGTTGTTGTTCCCTCTAATAGCTAGCTACTGGTCCCTGTATGTCTCTGATGTGTGTTGTTGTTCCCTCTAATAGCTAGCTACTGGTCCCTGTATGTCTCTGATGTGTGTTGTTGTATCCTCTAATAGCTAGCTACTGGTCCCTGTATGTCTCTGATGTGTGTTGTTGTTCCCTCTAATAGCTAGCTACTGGTCCCTGTATGTCTCTGATGTGTGTTGTTGTTCCCTCTAATAGCTAGCTACTGGTCCCTGTATGTCTCTGATGTGTGTTGTTGTATCCTCTAATAGCTAGCTACTGGTCCCTGTATGTCTCTGATGTGTGTTGTTCCCTCTAATAGCTAGCTACTGGTCCCTGTATGTCTCTGATGTGTGTGTTGTTCTCTCTAATAGCTAGCTACTGGTCCCTGTATGTCTCTGATGTGTGTTGTATCCTCTAATAGCTAGCTACTGGTCCCTGTATGTCTCTGATGTGTGTTGTTCCCTCTAATAGCTACTGGTCCCTGTATATCTCTGATGTGTGTTGTTGTATCCTCTAATAGCTAGCTACTGGTCCCTGTATATCTCTGATGTGTGTTGTTGTTCCCTCTAATAGCTAGCTACTGGTCCCTGTATGTCTCTGATGTGTGTTGTTGTTCCCTCTAATAGCTAGCTACTGGTCCCTGTATATCTCTGATGTGTGTTGTTGTTCCCTCTAATAGCTAGCTACTGGTCCCTGTATGTCTCTGATGTGTGTTGTTGTATCCTCTAATAGCTAGCTACTGGTCCCTGTATGTCTCTGATGTGTGTTGTATCCTCTAATAGCTAGCTACTGGTCCCTGTATATCTCTGATGTGTGTTGTTCCCTCTAATAGCTAGCTACTGGTCCCTGTATGTCTCTGATGTGTGTTGTTCCCTCTAATAGCTAGCTACTGGTCCCTGTATATCTCTGATGTGTGTTGTTCCCTCTAATAGCTAGCTACTGGTCCCTGTATGTCTCTGATGTGTGTTGTATCCTCTAATAGCTAGCTACTGGTCCCTGTATATCTCTGATGTGTGTTGTTCCCTCTAATAGCTAGCTACTGGTCCCTGTATGTCTCTGATGTGTGTTGTTGTTCCCTCTAATAGCTAGCTACTGGTCCCTGTATATCTCTGATGTGTGTTGTTGTATCCTCTAATAGCTAGCTACTGGTCCCTGTATGTCTCTGATGTGTGTTGTTGTTCCCTCTAATAGCTAGCTACTGGTCCCTGTATGTCTCTGATGTGTGTTGTTCTTCCCTCTAATAGCTAGCTACTGGTCCCTGTATATCTCTGATGTGTGTTGTACCCTCTAATAGCTAGCTACTGGTCCCTGTATGTCTCTGATGTGTGTTGTTCCCTCTAATAGCTAGCTACTGGTCCCTGTATGTCTCTGATGTGTGTTGTTGTTCCCTCTAATAGCTAGCTACTGGTCCCTGTATGTCTCTGATGTGTTTTGTTGTATCCTCTAATAGCTAGCTACTGGTCCCTGTATGTCTCTGATGTGTGTTGTATCCTCTAATAGCTAGCTACTGGTCCCTGTATATCTCTGATGTGTGTTGTTCCCTCTAATAGCTAGCTACTGGTCCCTGTATATCTCTGATGTGTGTTGTTGTATCCTCTAATAGCTAGCTACTGGTCCCTGTATGTCTCTGATGTGTGTTGTTGTATCCTCTAATAGCTAGCTACTGGTCCCTGTATGTCTCTGATGTGTGTTGTTGTTCCCTCTAATAGCTAGCTACTGGTCCCTGTATATCTCTGATGTGTGTTGTTGTATCCTCTAATAGCTAGCTACTGGTCCCTGTATGTCTCTGATGTGTGTTGTTGTATCCTCTAATAGCTAGCTACTGGTCCCTGTATATCTCTGATGTGTGTTGTTGTTCCCTCTAATAGCTAGCTACTGGTCCCTGTATGTCTCTGATGTGTGTTGTTGTATCCTCTAATAGCTAGCTACTGGTCCCTGTATGTCTCTGATGTGTGTTGTTGTATCCTCTAATAGCTAGCTACTGGTCCCTGTATGTCTCTGATGTGTGTTGTTGTTCCCTCTAATAGCTAGCTACTGGTCCCTGTATATCTCTGATGTGTGTTGTTGTTCCCTCTAATAGCTAGCTACTGGTCCCTGTATGTCTCTGATGTGTGTTGTTGTATCCTCTAATAGCTAGCTACTGGTCCCTGTATGTCTCTGATGTGTGTTGTTCCCTCTAATAGCTAGCTACTGGTCCCTGTATGTCTCTGATGTGTGTTGTTGTTCCCTCTAATAGCTAGCTACTGGTCCCTGTATATCTCTGATGTGTGTTGTTGTTCCCTCTAATAGCTAGCTACTGGTCCCTGTATGTCTCTGATGTGTGTTGTTGTTCTCTCTAATAGCTAGCTACTGGTCCCTGTATGTCTCTGATGTGTGTTGTTGTTCCCTCTAATAGCTAGCTACTGGTCCCTGTATGTCTCTGATGTGTGTTGTTCCCTCTAATAGCTAGCTACTGGTCCCTGTATATCTCTGATGTGTGTTGTTGTTCCCTCTAATAGCTAGCTACTGGTCCCTGTATATCTCTGATGTGTGTTGTTCCCTCTAATAGCTAGCTACTGGTCCCTGTATGTCTCTGATATGTGTTGTTGTTCCCTCTAATAGCTAGCTACTGGTCCCTGTATGTCTCTGATGTGTGTTGTTGTTCCCTCTAATAGCTAGCTACTGGTCCCTGTATATCTCTGATGTGTGTTGTTCCCTCTAATAGCTAGCTACTGGTCCCTGTATGTCTCTGATATGTGTTGTTGTTCCCTCTAATAGCTAGCTACTGGTCCCTGTATGTCTCTGATGTGTGTTGTTGTTCCCTCTAATAGCTAGCTACTGGTCCCTGTATATCTCTGATGTGTGTTGTTCCCTCTAATAGCTAGCTACTGGTCCCTGTATGTCTCTGATGTGTGTTGTTGTTCCCTCTAATAGCTAGCTACTGGTCCCTGTATGTCTCTGATGTGTGTTGTTCTCTCTCCCTAATGCTGCTCTAAGCTTGGTCACTGTGTAAGTATTACCCTGACTAATTACTGATAACTACTGTTAACTCCTGGCTCTAATTCCAGGCTAACTCCTGGCTATAATTCCAGCTAACTCCTGGCTGTAATTCCAGGCTAACCCCTGGCTATAATTCCAGCTAACTCCTGGCTGTAATTCCAGGCTAACTCTTGGCTATAATTCCAGCTAACTCCTGGCTGTAATTCCAGGCTAACTCTTGGCTGTAATTCTAAGCTTCTCCTTACTGCTTTCTCTGGTGTTGTCATTCAGTTACACCCATCATCATTCCATCATCATTCCATCATTATTCCATCATTATTCCCTTCATAAACTGTTTCTCAATTATAAACAGACATGGCATGTTTTTAACATCTCATTGTATTGCTTCACCCTCCCTGCTTTTTCTAACATGTCTGTTGGTGGTGTTGTACCATAGACGGTGTGGTATCTTCCTCCATTTTAGTTCTCCCTCTTTATCTACACATCTATTGTTATCCCAGCCCTAGGGAAGCTGCTGTTCTGTATCTACATCTATTGTTATCCCAGCCCTAGGGAAGCTGCTGTTCTCTATCTACATCTATTGTTATCCCAGCCCTAGGGAAGCTGCTGTTCTCTATCTACATCTATTGTTATCCCAGCCCTAGGGAAGCTGCTGTTCTCTATCTACATCTATTGTTATCCCAGCCCTAGGGAAGCTGCTGTTCTCTATCTACATCTATTGTTATCCCAGCCCTAGGGAAGCTGCTGTTCTCTATCTACATCTATTGTTATCCCAGCCCTAGGGAAGCTGCTGTTCTCTATCTACATCTATTGTTATCCCAGCCCTAGGGAAGCTGCTGTTCTCTATCTACATCTATTGTTATCCCAGCCCTAGGGAAGCTGCTGTTCTCTATCTACATCTATTGTTATCCCAGCCCTAGGGAAGCTGCTGTTCTCTATCTACATCTATTGTTATCCCAGCCCTAGGGAAGCTGCTGTTCTGTATCTACATCTATTGTTATCCCAGCCCTAGGGAAGCTGCTGTTCTCTATCTACACATCTATTGTTATCCCAGCCCTAGGGAAGCTGCTGTTCTGTATCTACATCTATTGTTATCCCAGCCCTAGGGAAGCTGCTGTTCTCTATCTACATCTATTGTTATCCCAGCCCTAGGGAAGCTGCTGTTCTCTATCTACATCTATTGTTATCCCAGCCCTAGGGAAGCTGCTGTTCTGTATCTACATCTATTGTTATCCCAGCCCTAGGGAAGCTGCTGTTCTCTATCTACACATCTATTGTTATCCCAGCCCTAGGGAAGCTGCTGTTCTCTAGCTACATCTATTGTTATCCCAGCCCTAGGGAAGCTGCTGTTCTCTATCTACATCTATTGTTATCCCAGCCCTAGGGAAGCTGCTGTTCTCTATCTACATCTATTGTTATCCCAGCCCTAGGGAAGCTGCTGTTCTCTATCTACATCTATTGTTATCCCAGCCCTAGGGAAGCTGCTGTTCTCTATCTACATCTATTGTTATCCCAGCCCTAGGGAAGCTGCTGTTCTCTATCTACATCTATTGTTATCCCAGCCCTAGGGAAGCTGCTGTTCTCTATCTACATCTATTGTTATCCCAGCCCTAGGGAAGCTGCTGTTCTCTATCTACATCTATTGTTATCCCAGCCCTAGGGAAGCTGCTGTTCTGTATCTACATCTATTGTTATTCCAGCCCTAGGGAAGCTGCTGTTCTCTATCTACACATCTATTGTTATCCCAGCCCTAGGGAAGCTGCTGTTCTGTATCTACATCTATTGTTATCCCAGCCCTAGGGAAGCTGCTGTTCTCTATCTACATCTATTGTTATCCCAGCCCTAGGGAAGCTGCTGTTCTCTATCTACATCTATTGTTATCCCAGCCCTAGGGAAGCTGCTGTTCTGTATCTACATCTATTGTTATCCCAGCCCTAGGGAAGCTGCTGTTCTCTATCTACACATCTATTGTTATCCCAGCCCTAGGGAAGCTGCTGTTCTCTAGCTACATCTATTGTTATCCCAGCCCTAGGGAAGCTGCTGTTCTGTATCTACATCTATTGTTATCCCAGCCCTAGGGAAGCTGCTGTTCTCTATCTACATCTATTGTTATCCCAGCCCTAGGGAAGCTGCTGTTCTCTATCTACATCTATTGTTATCCCAGCCCTAGGGAAGCTGCTGTTCTCTATATACATCTATTGTTATCCCAGCCCTAGGGAAGCTGCTGTTCTGTTTCTCATATCTCATCTTGTCTCTCTGTTGACAGCTCAGGTCCGGGGGGTCACAGATCCTGGAGGGATGCATCGCTGAGCTCCCCAACATCTCCAGTCTGGACATCTCTGACAACGGTAAGACTCTATCTAGCTTCTCTATATCTATAATGTTAAGACAGCATCTCCAGTCTGGACATCTCTGACAACGGTAAGACTCTATCTAGCTTCTCTAGATCTATAATGTTAAGACAGCATCTCCAGTCTGGACATCTCTGACAACGGTAAGACTATATCTAGCTTCTCTATATCTATAATGTTAAGACAGCATCTCCAGTCTGGACATCTCTGACAACGGTAAGACTCTATCTAGCTTCTCTATATCTATAATGTTAAGACAGCATCTCCAGGCTGGGTGTAGTCTTTTTCTCCAGCCCAACAAACCCAGTAGTGCAGCTGACTCGACTAATATAATGATTCATTTAAAGTCTGTGATTAGCTGATTGGTTGAATCAGATGTGTTACTGCTTTGGCTCCCAGAATGCCCTTTAGATGATTGGTTTGTGTTTCCTCCAGGTCTGGACTCTGACCTGTCCACTCTGCTGGTGTGGCTGGCCAAGAACCGATCCATCCGACACCTCTCACTGGGGAAGAACTTCAACAACATCAAGTCCAAGTACGACTGGGGGGGGGCTAGGCCAGCACTGGGGGGGGGGGGCTAGGCCAGCACTGGGGGGGAGGCTAGGCCAGCACTGGGGGGGGGGGCTAGGCCAGCACTGGGGAGGGCTGGGTCAGGACCAATATCCTTACTGTCTGGCTGGAGTTGGAAGCATTCACACAACACATCCCATACATACACTTAACATACACACAACACATCCCATACACTTAACATACACACAACACATCCCATACACTTAACATACACACAACACATCCCATACACTTAACATACACACAACACATCCCATACACTTAACATACACACAACACATCCCATACACTTAACATACACACAACACATCCCATACACTTAACATACACACAACACATCCCATACACTTAACATACACACAACACATCCCATACACTTAACATACGCACAACACATCCCATACACTTAACATACGCACAACACATCCCATACACTTAACAAACGCACAACACATCCCATACACTTAACATACGCACAACACATCCCATACACTTAACAAATACACTTAACATACACACAACACATCCCATACACTTAACATACACACAACACATCCCATACACTTAACATACACACAACACATTCCATACACTTAACATACACACATCACATCCCATACACTTAACATACGCACAACACATCCCATACACTTAACATACGCACAACACATCCCATACACTTAACATACACACAACACATCCCATACACTTAACATACGCACAACACATCCCATACACTTAACAGACACACAACACATCCCATACACTAAACAGACACACAACACATCCCATACACTTAACATACGCACAACACATCCCATACACTTAACATACGCACAACACATCCCATACACTTAACATACGCACAACACATCCCATACACTTAACAGACACACAACACATCCCATACACTTAACAGACACACAACACATCCCATACACTTAACAGACACACAACACATCCCATACACTTAACAGACACACAACACATCCCATACACTTAACAGACACACAACACATCCCATACACTTAACAGACACACAACACATCCCATACACTTAACAGACACACAACACATCCCATACACTTAACAGACACACAACACATCCCATACACTTAACAGACACACAACACATCCCATACACTTAACAGACACACAACACATCCCATACACTTAACAGACACACAACACATCCCATACACTTAACATACACACAACACATCCCATACACTTAACAAACACACAACACATCCCATACACTTAACAAACACACAACACATCCCATACACTTAACAAACACACAACACATCCCATACACTTAACAAACACACAACACATCCCATACACACAACACATCCCATACACTTAACATACACACAACACATCCCATACACTTAACAAACACACATCCCATACACTTAACATACACACAACACATCCCATACACTTAACAAACACACATCCCATACACTTAACAAACACACATCCCATACACTTAACAAACACACAACACATCCCATACACTTAACAAACGCACAACACATCCCATACACTTAACATACACACAACACATCCCATACACTTAACAAACACACAACACATCCCATACACTTAACATACACACAACACATCCCTTAACAGACACACAACACATCCCATACACGTAACAGACACACAACACATCCCATACACTTAACATACACACAACACATCCCATACACTTAACATACACACAACACATCCCATACACTTAACAAACACACAACACATCCCATACACTTAACAAACACACAACACATCCCATACACTTAACATACACACAACACATCCCATACACTTAACATACACACAACACATCCCATACACTTAACAGACACACAACACATCCCATACACTTAACAGACACACAACACATCCCATACACTTAACAGACACACAACACATCCCATACACTTAACATACACACAACACATCCCATACACTTAACAAACACACAACACATCCCAAACACACAACACATCCCATTCACTTAACATACACACAACACATCCCAAACACTTAACATACACACAACACATCCCATACACTTAACATACACACAACACATCCAATACACTTAACATACGCACAACACATCCCATACACTTAACAAACGCACAACACATCCCATACACTTAACATACACACAACACATCCCATACACTTAACATACACACAACACATCCCATACACTTAACATACGCACAACACATCCCATACACTTAACATACGCACAACACATCCCATACACTTAACAAACGCACAACACATCCCATACACTTAACATACGCACAACACATCCCATACACTTAACAAATACACTTAACATACACACAACACATCCCATACACTTAACATACACACAACACATCCCATACACTTAACATACACACAACACATTCCATACACTTAACATACACACATCACATCCCATACACTTAACATACGCACAACACATCCCATACACTTAACATACGCACAACACATCCCATACACTTAACATACACACAACACATCCCATACACTTAACATACGCACAACACATCCCATACACTTAACAGACACACAACACATCCCATACACTAAACAGACACACAACACATCCCATACACTTAACATACGCACAACACATCCCATACACTTAACATACGCACAACACATCCCATACACTTAACATACGCACAACACATCCCATACACTTAACAGACGCACAACACATCCCATACACTTAACAGACGCACAACACATCCCATACACTTAACAGACACACAACACATCCCATACACTTAACAGACACACAACACATCCCATACACTTAACAGACACACAACACATCCCATACACTTAACAGACACACAACACATCCCATACACTTAACAGACACACAACACATCCCATACACTTAACAGACACACAACACATCCCATACACTTAACAGACACACAACACATCCCATACACTTAACATACACACAACACATCCCATACACTTAACAAACACACAACACATCCCATACACTTAACAAACACACAACACATCCCATACACTTAACAAACACACAACACATCCCATACACTTAACAAACACACAACACATCCCATACACACAACACATCCCATACACTTAACATACACACAACACATCCCATACACTTAACAAACACACATCCCATACACTTAACATACACACAACACATCCCATACACTTAACAAACACACATCCCATACACTTAACAAACACACATCCCATACACTTAACAAACACACAACACATCCCATACACTTAACAAACACACAACACATCCCATACACTTAACATACACACAACACATCCCATACACTTAACAAACACACAACACATCCCATACACTTAACATACACACAACACATCCCTTAACAGACACACAACACATCCCATACACGTAACAGACACACAACACATCCCATACACTTAACATACACACAACACATCCCATACACTTAACATACACACAACACATCCCATACACTTAACACACAACACATCCCATACACTTAACAAACACACAACACATCCCATACACTTAACATACACACAACACATCCCATACACTTAACATACACACAACACATCCCATACACTTAACAGACACACAACACATCCCATACACTTAACAGACACACAACACATCCCATACACTTAACAGACACACAACACATCCCATACACTTAACATACACACAACACATCCCATACACTTAACAAACACACAACACATCCCAAACACACAACACATCCCATTCACTTAACATACACACAACACATCCCAAACACTTAACATACACACAACACATCCCATACACTTAACATACACACAACACATCCAATACACTTAACATACGCACAACACATCCCATACACTTAACAAACGCACAACACATCCCATACACTTAACATACACACAACACATCCCATACACTTAACATACACACAACACATCCCATACACTTAACAGACACACAACACATCCCATACACTTAACAGACACACAACACATCCCATACACTTAACAGACACACAACACATCCCATACACTTAACAGACACACAACACATCCCATACACTTAACAGACACACAACACATCCCATACACTTAACATACACACAACACATCCCATACACACAACACATCCCATACACTTAACATACACACAACACATCCCATACACACAACACATCCCATACACACAACACATCCCATTCACTTAACATACACACAACACATCCCATACACTTAACAAACACACATCCCATACACTTAACAAACACACATCCCATATACTTAACAAACACACATCCCATACACTTAACAAACACACATCCCATATACTTAACAAACACACATCCCATACACTTAACAAACACACATCCCATACACTTAACATACACACAACACACCCCATACACTTAACATACACACAACACACCCCATACACTTAACATACACACAACACACCCCATACACTTAACATACACACAACACATCCCATACACTTAACATACACACAACACATCCCATACACTTAACATACACACAACACATCCCATAAACTTAACATACACACAACACATCCCTTAACATACACACAACACATCCCATACACTTAACATACACACAACACATCCCATACACTTAACATACACACAACACATCCCATACACTTAACAAACACACAGCACATCCCTTAACATACACACAACACATCCCATACACTTAACATACACACAACACATCCCTTAACATACACACAACACATCCCATACACTTAACATACACACAACACATCCCTTAACATACACACAACACATCCCATACACTTAACATACACACAACACATCCCATACACTTAACATACGCACAACACATCCCATACACTTAACATACGCACAACACATCCCATACACTTAACAGACACACAACACATCCCATACACTTAACAGACACACAACACATCCCATACACTTAACAGACACACAACACATCCCATACACTTAACAGACACACAACACATCCCATACACTTAACAGACACACAACACATCCCATACACTTAACAGACACACAACACATCCCATACACTTAACAGACACACAACACATCCCATACACTTAACAGACACACAACACATCCCATACACTTAACAGACACACAACACATCCCATACACTTAACAGACACACAACACATCCCATACACTTAACAAACACACAACACATCCCATACACTTAACAAACACACAACACATCCCATACACTTAACAAACACACAACACATCCCATACACACAACACATCCCATACACTTAACAAACACACATCCCATACACTTAACATACACACAACACATCCCATACACTTAACAAACACACATCCCATACACTTAACAAACACACATCCCATACACTTAACAAACACACAACACATCCCATACACTTAACATACACAGAACACATCCCATACACTTAACATACACACAACACATCCCATACACTTAACAAACACACAACACATCCCATACACTTAACATACACACAACACATCCCTTAACAGACACACAACACATCCCATACACGTAACAGACACACAACACATCCCATACACTTAACATACACACAACACATCCCATACACTTAACAAACACACAACAAATCCCATACACTTAACATACACACAACACATCCCATACACTTAACATACACACAACACATCCCATACACTTAACAAACACACAACACATCCCATACACTTAACAAACACACAACACATCCCATACACTTAACATACACACAACACATCCCATACACTTAACATACACACAACACATCCCATACACTTAACAGACACACAACACATCCCATACACTTAACAGACACACAACACATCCCATACACTTAACATACACACAACACATCCCATACACTTAACATACACACAACACATCCCATACACTTAACATACACACAACACATCCCATACACTTAACAAACACACAACACATCCCAAACACACAACACATCCCATTCACTTAACATACACACAACACATCCCAAACACTTAACATACACACAACACATCCCATACACTTAACATACACACAACACATCCAATACACTTAACATACGCACAACACATCCCATACACTTAACAAACGCACAACACATCCCATACACTTAACATACACACAACACATCCCATACACTTAACATACACACAACACATCCCATACACTTAACAGACACACAACACATCCCATACACTTAACAGACACACAACACATCCCATACACTTAACAGACACACAACACATCCCATACACTTAACAGACACACAACACATCCCATACACTTAACATACACACAACACATCCCATACACTTAACATACACACAACACATCCCATACACTTAACATACACACAACACATCCCATACACTTAACATACACACAACACATCCCATACACACAACACATCCCATTCACTTAACATACACACAACACATCCCATACACTTAACAAACACACATCCCATACACTTAACAAACACACATCCCATATACTTAACAAACACACATCCCATACACTTAACAAACACACAACACATCCCATTCACTTAACATACACACAACACATCCCAAACACTTAACATACACACAACACATCCCATACACTTAACATACACACAACACATCCAATACACTTAACATACGCACAACACATCCCATACACTTAACAAACGCACAACACATCCCATACACTTAACATACACACAACACATCCCATACACTTAACATACACACAACACATCCCATACACTTAACAGACACACAACACATCCCATACACTTAACAGACACACAACACATCCCATACACTTAACATACACACAACACATCCCATACACTTAACAGACACACAACACATCCCATACACTTAACAGACACACAACACATCCCATACACTTAACATACACACAACACATCCCATACACTTAACATACACACAACACATCCCATACACTTAACATACACACAACACATCCCATACACTTAACAAACACACAACACATCCCAAACACACAACACATCCCATTCACTTAACATACACACAACACATCCCAAACACTTAACATACACACAACACATCCCATACACTTAACATACACACAACACATCCAATACACTTAACATACGCACAACACATCCCATACACTTAACAAACGCACAACACATCCCATACACTTAACATACACACAACACATCCCATACACTTAACATACACACAACACATCCCATACACTTAACAGACACACAACACATCCCATACACTTAACAGACACACAACACATCCCATACACTTAACAGACACACAACACATCCCATACACTTAACAGACACACAACACATCCCATACACTTAACAGACACACAACACATCCCATACACTTAACATACACACAACACATCCCATACACTTAACATACACACAACACATCCCATACACTTAACATACACACAACACATCCCATACACTTAACATACACACAACACATCCCATACACACAACACATCCCATTCACTTAACATACACACAACACATCCCATACACTTAACAAACACACATCCCATATACTTAACAAACACACATCCCATACACTTAACAAACACACAACACATCCCATTCACTTAACATACACACAACACATCCCAAACACTTAACATACACACAACACATCCCATACACTTAACATACACACAACACATCCAATACACTTAACATACGCACAACACATCCCATACACTTAACAAACGCACAACACATCCCATACACTTAACATACACACAACACATCCCATACACTTAACATACACACAACACATCCCATACACTTAACAGACACACAACACATCCCATACACTTAACAGACACACAACACATCCCATACACTTAACAGACACACAACACATCCCATACACTTAACAGACACACAACACATCCCATACACTTAACATACACACAACACATCCCATACACTTAACATACACACAACACATCCCATACACTTAACATACACACAACACA
Source organism: Salmo salar (assembly GCF_965601325.2). Lineage (NCBI taxonomy): Eukaryota > Metazoa > Chordata > Actinopteri > Salmoniformes > Salmonidae > Salmo > Salmo salar. The sequence continues at coordinate 91,137,267 of NC_138295.1, forward strand.
TCCCATACACTTAACATACGCACAACACATCCCATACACTTAACAGACACACAACACATCCCATACACTAAACAGACACACAACACATCCCATACACTTAACATACGCACAACACATCCCATACACTTAACATACGCACAACACATCCCATACACTTAACATACGCACAACACATCCCATACACTTAACAGACGCACAACACATCCCATACACTTAACAGACGCACAACACATCCCATACACTTAACAGACACACAACACATCCCATACACTTAACAGACACACAACACATCCCATACACTTAACAGACACACAACACATCCCATACACTTAACAGACACACAACACATCCCATACACTTAACAGACACACAACACATCCCATACACTTAACAGACACACAACACATCCCATACACTTAACAGACACACAACACATCCCATACACTTAACATACACACAACACATCCCATACACTTAACAAACACACAACACATCCCATACACTTAACAAACACACAACACATCCCATACACTTAACAAACACACAACACATCCCATACACTTAACAAACACACAACACATCCCATACACACAACACATCCCATACACTTAACATACACACAACACATCCCATACACTTAACAAACACACATCCCATACACTTAACATACACACAACACATCCCATACACTTAACAAACACACATCCCATACACTTAACAAACACACATCCCATACACTTAACAAACACACAACACATCCCATACACTTAACAAACACACAACACATCCCATACACTTAACATACACACAACACATCCCATACACTTAACAAACACACAACACATCCCATACACTTAACATACACACAACACATCCCTTAACAGACACACAACACATCCCATACACGTAACAGACACACAACACATCCCATACACTTAACATACACACAACACATCCCATACACTTAACATACACACAACACATCCCATACACTTAACACACAACACATCCCATACACTTAACAAACACACAACACATCCCATACACTTAACATACACACAACACATCCCATACACTTAACATACACACAACACATCCCATACACTTAACAGACACACAACACATCCCATACACTTAACAGACACACAACACATCCCATACACTTAACAGACACACAACACATCCCATACACTTAACATACACACAACACATCCCATACACTTAACAAACACACAACACATCCCAAACACACAACACATCCCATTCACTTAACATACACACAACACATCCCAAACACTTAACATACACACAACACATCCCAAACACTTAACATACACACAACACATCCCATACACTTAACATACACACAACACATCCAATACACTTAACATACGCACAACACATCCCATACACTTAACAAACGCACAACACATCCCATACACTTAACATACACACAACACATCCCATACACTTAACATACACACAACACATCCCATACACTTAACAGACACACAACACATCCCATACACTTAACAGACACACAACACATCCCATACACTTAACAGACACACAACACATCCCATACACTTAACAGACACACAACACATCCCATACACTTAACAGACACACAACACATCCCATACACTTAACATACACACAACACATCCCATACACACAACACATCCCATACACTTAACATACACACAACACATCCCATACACACAACACATCCCATACACACAACACATCCCATTCACTTAACATACACACAACACATCCCATACACTTAACAAACACACATCCCATACACTTAACAAACACACATCCCATATACTTAACAAACACACATCCCATACACTTAACAAACACACATCCCATATACTTAACAAACACACATCCCATACACTTAACAAACACACATCCCATACACTTAACATACACACAACACACCCCATACACTTAACATACACACAACACACCCCATACACTTAACATACACACAACACACCCCATACACTTAACATACACACAACACATCCCATACACTTAACATACACACAACACATCCCATACACTTAACATACACACAACACATCCCATAAACTTAACATACACACAACACATCCCTTAACATACACACAACACATCCCATACACTTAACATACACACAACACATCCCATACACTTAACATACACACAACACATCCCATACACTTAACAAACACACAGCACATCCCTTAACATACACACAACACATCCCATACACTTAACATACACACAACACATCCCTTAACATACACACAACACATCCCATACACTTAACATACACACAACACATCCCTTAACATACACACAACACATCCCATACACTTAACATACACACAACACATCCCATACACTTAACATACGCACAACACATCCCATACACTTAACATACGCACAACACATCCCATACACTTAACAGACACACAACACATCCCATACACTTAACAGACACACAACACATCCCATACACTTAACAGACACACAACACATCCCATACACTTAACAGACACACAACACATCCCATACACTTAACAGACACACAACACATCCCATACACTTAACAGACACACAACACATCCCATACACTTAACAGACACACAACACATCCCATACACTTAACAGACACACAACACATCCCATACACTTAACAGACACACAACACATCCCATACACTTAACAGACACACAACACATCCCATACACTTAACAAACACACAACACATCCCATACACTTAACAAACACACAACACATCCCATACACACAACACATCCCATACACTTAACAAACACACATCCCATACACTTAACATACACACAACACATCCCATACACTTAACAAACACACATCTTATACACTTAACAAACACACATCCCATACACTTAACAAACACACAACACATCCCATACACTTAACATACACAGAACACATCCCATACACTTAACATACACACAACACATCCCATACACTTAACAAACACACAACACATCCCATACACTTAACATACACACAACACATCCCTTAACAGACACACAACACATCCCATACACGTAACAGACACACAACACATCCCATACACTTAACATACACACAACACATCCCATACACTTAACAAACACACAACAAATCCCATACACTTAACATACACACAACACATCCCATACACTTAACATACACACAACACATCCCATACACTTAACAAACACACAACACATCCCATACACTTAACAAACACACAACACATCCCATACACTTAACATACACACAACACATCCCATACACTTAACATACACACAACACATCCCATACACTTAACAGACACACAACACATCCCATACACTTAACAGACACACAACACATCCCATACACTTAACATACACACAACACATCCCATACACTTAACATACACACAACACATCCCATACACTTAACATACACACAACACATCCCATACACTTAACAAACACACAACACATCCCAAACACACAACACATCCCATTCACTTAACATACACACAACACATCCCAAACACTTAACATACACACAACACATCCCATACACTTAACATACACACAACACATCCAATACACTTAACATACGCACAACACATCCCATACACTTAACAAACGCACAACACATCCCATACACTTAACATACACACAACACATCCCATACACTTAACATACACACAACACATCCCATACACTTAACAGACACACAACACATCCCATACACTTAACAGACACACAACACATCCCATACACTTAACAGACACACAACACATCCCATACACTTAACAGACACACAACACATCCCATACACTTAACATACACACAACACATCCCATACACTTAACATACACACAACACATCCCATACACTTAACATACACACAACACATCCCATACACTTAACATACACACAACACATCCCATACACACAACACATCCCATTCACTTAACATACACACAACACATCCCATACACTTAACAAACACACATCCCATACACTTAACAAACACACATCCCATATACTTAACAAACACACATCCCATACACTTAACAAACACACAACACATCCCATTCACTTAACATACACACAACACATCCCAAACACTTAACATACACACAACACATCCCATACACTTAACATACACACAACACATCCAATACACTTAACATACGCACAACACATCCCATACACTTAACAAACGCACAACACATCCCATACACTTAACATACACACAACACATCCCATACACTTAACATACACACAACACATCCCATACACTTAACAGACACACAACACATCCCATACACTTAACAGACACACAACACATCCCATACACTTAACATACACACAACACATCCCATACACTTAACAGACACACAACACATCCCATACACTTAACAGACACACAACACATCCCATACACTTAACATACACACAACACATCCCATACACTTAACATACACACAACACATCCCATACACTTAACATACACACAACACATCCCATACACTTAACAAACACACAACACATCCCAAACACACAACACATCCCATTCACTTAACATACACACAACACATCCCAAACACTTAACATACACACAACACATCCCATACACTTAACATACACACAACACATCCAATACACTTAACATACGCACAACACATCCCATACACTTAACAAACGCACAACACATCCCATACACTTAACATACACACAACACATCCCATACACTTAACATACACACAACACATCCCATACACTTAACAGACACACAACACATCCCATACACTTAACAGACACACAACACATCCCATACACTTAACAGACACACAACACATCCCATACACTTAACAGACACACAACACATCCCATACACTTAACATACACACAACACATCCCATACACTTAACATACACACAACACATCCCATACACTTAACATACACACAACACATCCCATACACTTAACATACACACAACACATCCCATACACACAACACATCCCATTCACTTAACATACACACAACACATCCCATACACTTAACAAACACACATCCCATACACTTAACAAACACACATCCCATATACTTAACAAACACACATCCCATACACTTAACAAACACACAACACATCCCATTCACTTAACATACACACAACACATCCCAAACACTTAACATACACACAACACATCCCATACACTTAACATACACACAACACATCCAATACACTTAACATACGCACAACACATCCCATACACTTAACAAACGCACAACACATCCCATACACTTAACATACACACAACACATCCCATACACTTAACATACACACAACACATCCCATACACTTAACAGACACACAACACATCCCATACACTTAACAGACACACAACACATCCCATACACTTAACAGACACACAACACATCCCATACACTTAACAGACACACAACACATCCCATACACTTAACATACACACAACACATCCCATACACTTAACATACACACAACACATCCCATACACTTAACATACACACAACACATCCCATACACTTAACATACACACAACACATCCCATACACTTAACATACACACAACACATCCCATACACACAACACATCCCATTCACTTAACATACACACAACACATCCCATACACTTAACAAACACACATCCCATACACTTAACAAACACACATCCCATACACTTAACATACACACAACACACCCCATACACTTAACATACACACAACACACCCCATACACTTAACATACACACAACACATCCCATACACTTAACATACACACAACACATCCCATAAACTTAACATACACACAACACATCCCTTAACATACACACAACACATCCCATACACTTAACATACACACAACACATCCCATACACTTAACATACACACAACACATCCCTTAACGTACACACAACACATCCCATACACTTAACAAACACACAACACATCCCTTAACATACACACAACACATCCCATACACTTAACATACACACAACACATCCCTTAACATACACACAACACATCCCATACACTTAACATACACACAACACATCCCTTAACATACACACAACACATCCCATACACTTAACATACACACAACACATCCCATACACTTAACATACACACAACACATCCCTTAACATACACACAACACATCCCATACACTTAACATACACACAACACATCCCATACACTTAACATACACACAACACATCCCATACACTTAACATACACACAACACATCCCATACACTTAACAAACACACAACACATCCCATACACTTAACATACACACAACACATCCCATACACTTAACATACACACAACACATCCCATACACTTAACAGACACACAACACATCCCATACACTTAACAGACACACAACACATCCCATACACTTAACATACACACAACACATCCCATACACTTAACATACACACAACACATCCCATACACTTAACATACACACAACACATCCCATACACTTAACAAACACACAACACATCCCAAACACACAACACATCCCATTCACTTAACATACACACAACACATCCCAAACACTTAACATACACACAACACATCCCATACACTTAACATACACACAACACATCCAATACACTTAACATACGCACAACACATCCCATACACTTAACAAACGCACAACACATCCCATACACTTAACATACACACAACACATCCCATACACTTAACATACACACAACACATCCCATACACTTAACAGACACACAACACATCCCATACACTTAACAGACACACAACACATCCCATACACTTAACAGACACACAACACATCCCATACACTTAACAGACACACAACACATCCCATACACTTAACATACACACAACACATCCCATACACTTAACATACACACAACACATCCCATACACTTAACATACACACAACACATCCCATACACTTAACATACACACAACACATCCCATACACTTAACATACACACAACACATCCCATACACACAACACATCCCATTCACTTAACATACACACAACACATCCCATACACTTAACAAACACACATCCCATACACTTAACAAACACACATCCCATATACTTAACAAACACACATCCCATACACTTAACAAACACACATCCCATACACTTAACAAACACACATCCCATACACTTAACATACACACAACACACCCCATACACTTAACATACACACAACACATCCCATACACTTAACATACACACAACACATCCCATAAACTTAACATACACACAACACATCCCTTAACATACACACAACACATCCCATACACTTAACATACACACAACACATCCCATACACTTAACATACACACAACACATCCCTTAACGTACACACAACACATCCCATACACTTAACAAACACACAACACATCCCTTAACATACACACAACACATCCCATACACTTAACATACACACAACACATCCCTTAACATACACACAACACATCCCATACACTTAACATACACACAACACATCCCTTAACATACACACAACACATCCCATACACTTAACATACACACAACACATCCCATACACTTAACATACACACAACACATCCCTTAACATACACACAACACATCCCATACACTTAACATACACACAACACATCCCATACACTTAACATACACACAACACATCCCATACACTTAACATACACACAACACATCCCATACACTTAACATACACACAACACATCCCATACACTTAACATACACACAACACATCCCATACACTTAACATACACACAACACATCCCTTAACATACACACAACACATCCCATACTCTTAACATACACACAACACATCCCTTAACGTACACACATACGGTTACACACCATTGTAACTCCATATTGTCATTGTTTTAGTCTATAGAAACCTCATTACCGGTTCTCTTTGTTTCTCAGAAATCTGGCCCCTGTGTTGGACAACCTGGTTCATATGATTCAGGAAGAGGAATCGGTGAGTTTTCCATCAGTATGAGTTGAATGTCATTATCAGAGAAACCCTTTGTCTTTCCTCGTCAACCAAGGTGGTTTTGTAACACTTCATTCACCTGCAAGGTTTCACAGCAGAAAGTATTACTGTCTGAAACGGATGTGTTGCTGCTGCTGTCTTGGTCCAGGTCTCTCTTGAAAAATACTGTTTTATCTCAACGAGACCAACATGGTTAAAGGTCCAATGCAACTGTTTTTTGTATCTACATTTCAAATCATTTCTGTGTAAAAAAAATTGTACCTTATTTTGCTTGTTTTCAATTAAAATAGTCAAAAAGAAACAAAAATAGCTTCTTAGCAAAGAGCAATTTCTCAAGCAAGAATTTAGCTGAACTGTCTGGGAGTGGTCTGAGTGGGGAGGGGTAAACTGAAATCTATCTGTTATTGGCAGAGAGGTTTGGAACGCTCTTTCTTATTGGTCTATTAACTGGTGATGTCACCAGGCAGGCCAAAACTGTTCAAACAGCTCTTACACTAAAAAGGGCATAATCATATTTTTCACAATTTCGCAGTGTTATTCCAACATCATAGTGTGGAAATATATATAAAATATAGGAAAATCACATTTTTAACTGCACTGGGCCTTTAGTTAAAGGTTTAATAAATACATTACAGCATGTTTCATCATTCTCTGGATCATTTATGTACATATTACAGTAAATCCCAGTATTATCCCTGTCATCCCTCCTTCAGCCTGGGCTGCGCTGCCTGCAGGGGATGGTGTTATTCTGGATCTCTGCTGAGTCACTGTGTCTGGGGTGGAGGGAGAGGGGGTTGGTAGTGGTGGAGGTGGTGGGGTAGAGTCACTGTGTCTGGGGTGGAGGGAGAGGGGGCTGGTAGTGGTGGAGGTGGTGGGGTAGAGTCACTGTGTCTGGGGTGGAGGGAGAGGGGGTTGGTAGTGGTGGAGGTGGTGGGGTAGAGTCACTGTGTCTGGGGTGGAGGGAGAGGGGGTTGGTAGTGGTGGAGGTGGTGGGGTAGAGTCACTGTGTCTGGGGTGGAGGGAGAGGGGGTTGGTAGTGGTGGAGGTGGTGGGGTAGAGTCACTGTGTCTGGGGTGGAGGGAGAGGGGGTTGGTAGTGGTGGAGGTGGTGGGGTAGAGTCACTGTGTCTGGGGTGGAGGGAGAGGGGGTTGGTAGTGGTGGAGGTGGTGGGGTAGAGTCACTGTGTCTGGGGTGGAGGGAGAGGGGGTTGGTAGTGGTGGTGGAGGTGGTGGGGTAGAGTCACTGTGTCTGGGGTGGAGGGAGAGGGGGTTGGTAGTGGTGGAGGTGGTGGGGTAGAGTCACTGTGTCTGGGGTGGAGGGAGAGGGGGTTGGTAGTGGTGGAGGTGGTGGGGTAGAGTCACTGTGTCTGGGGTGGAGGGAGAGGGGGTTGGTAGTGGTGGAGGTGGTGGGGTAGAGTCACTGTGTCTGGGGTGGAGGGAGAGGGGGTTGGTAGTGGTGGAGGTGGTGGGGTAGAGTCACTGTGTCTGGGGTGGAGGGAGAGGGGGTTGGTAGTGGTGGAGGTGGTGGGGTAGAGTCACTGTGTCTGGGGTGGAGGGAGAGGGGGTTGGTAGTGGTGGAGGTGGTGGGGTAGAGTCACTGTGTCTGGGGTGGAGGGAGAGGGGGTTGGTAGTGGTGGAGGTGGTGGGGTAGAGTCACTGTGTCTGGGGTGGAGGGAGAGGGGGTTGGTAGTGGTGGAGGTGGTGGGGTAGAGTCACTGTGTCTGGGGTGGAGGGAGAGGGGGTTGGTGGTGGTGAAGGTGGTGGGGTAGAATCACTGTGTCTGGGGTGGTGGTGGGGTAGAATCACTGTGTCTGGGGTGGAGGGATGTAACCTCTGAATGCTGTGTAGGGCAGAGTGAGGGATATAACCTCTCTGAATGCTGTGGAGGGCAGAGTGAGGGATGTTACCTCTGAATGCTGTGGAGGGCAGAGTGAGGGATGTTACCTCTCTGAATGCTGTGGAGGACAGAGTGAGGGATGTAACCTCTGAATGCTGTGGAGGGCAGAGTGAGGGATGTAACCTCTCTGAATGCTGTGTAGGGCAGAGTGAGGGATGTAACCTCTCTGAATGCTGTGGAGGGCAGAGTGAGGGATGTAACCACTGAATGCTGTGGAGGGCAGAGTGAGGGATGTAACCTCTCTGAATGCTGTGTAGGGCAGAGTGAGGGATGTAACCACCCTGAAGGTATATTACTGCATGACATGTCAGGGTACAGGTCCACATAGAGACATCTGGCTTGGCTTCTTGGCAGACTGGGCTGAGATGGTTTAGGGTGATATCTCTCTGATATGATCTCCTCTCTGGCTTGTCTCCCAGTGCCAGACAGTATGAGGAAGAGAAACAGAAAGAAACAGTATGTCTCCAGTGAGGCTAGAGAAAACAGGAGAGGAGGATTTCTACCTGTCTTTCTACTTTCAGCAACAACCGTCTGTACTTCATTACAGGCCTTGTTTAGACTACTACACCGAAACACAACACATACAATGACATGTTGGTGGAAGGCGGGTTTGGTTTCTTCTTATAGAGAGGTAGAAATCAATGAGTTTAATTTCAATAAATGTTACATAATCGTAGTATTCTGTGTGCCTACACAGGTAGAACCATAGAGATAGACAGGAAATGTCCTGTTTTTTGGATGCATCCCAAATCCCTATTCCCTTTATAGTGCACTACTTTTGACCAGGGCCGATACATTCTTAGAAATAAAGAGGCTATCTAGAACCTAAATGGGTTCTTCGACTGTCCCTTTTGGAGAACCCTTTAAATAACTATTTTTGGTTCCAGGTAGAACCCTTTCCACAGAGGGTTCTACATGGAACCCAAAAGAGTTCTACCTGGAACTAAAAAGGGTTCTACCTGGAACCAAAAAGGGTTCTCCTATGGGGAGCCGAATAACCCTTTTGGAACCCTTTTTTCTAAGAGTGTAGGGTGGGAATGTTGCATCCATAGACCCTTCTGAGGGTAGCTTACCTCCTCAGAGTTGTCCCCTTCCAGCCCCAACACGTCTCTGTGTGGGAACACGGGCCGGTCCTCAATTTGATCCATTTATCAGGGTTCTCACAAGGTGCGTGAGGTGCTTAAACTACTTGAATTTAGCACTCTAAAATTCAAGTACTGGATTACCTTGAAAGTCGGACATTTTCTCAAGTTGGTTCTTGAAAAGTACTTGAATTAAAATGAGAAGAGAACAGATAATGATCAAATGTGTTAATGAAAAATATTAGAAAAATGGATTGGTCTTGCGAATGAATTTCCAGTCAGACTACCATGTGTTTGGTGCTGTGGTTGCCAGGCGAGCTCGCTCATTCCACCCACACTGCCACTCAGCCAGGCAGGTACAGAACTGATTTAGGGCCCGCCAAACATCACATCGATAGCTAAAATGCTGGGCAAATTATTACATATAGCCATTTGTGCGTAATTGAACATTTCTGGGATCTTTTATTTCAGCTCATGAAACATGGGACCAACACTTTACATGTTGTGTTTATATATTTTTGTTCAGTATAGTTTACCCACCTTTTTTTATCACTACCTCACTGGACCCAACCAACCCACACCATGGAAGGTGCAAAAAATGCATCAGACTTTGACATGGTGAACATGGGTGAATCAGCCCTGAAGAGCCACATGAAGCGGGGAAGACACAACGCTGCATCCTGCGCTGGCGACACTTCTACATTATGTGACTTTTTCTCTGCAACAACCTCCAGAGTTTTTTTGGCCAATCGCCTCATTTATGGGGCGCCCACGATATTCCGCTTTTTGGTTGCTATTAAGTAATAGATTCCCAAATGCCCAATAAAAACACAGTCATTACGCTGGAATTGTGTAGTAATGTGAATTGGACATGTGTGTTAACCAGTAGACATGTCCCAAAACTCTGCTCATCACTACTGAAATTACAACTCTGCTCATCACTACTGAAATTACAACTCTGCTCATCACTACTGAAATTACAACTCTGCTCATCACTACTGAAATTACAACTCTGCTCATCACTACTCAAATTACAACTCTGCTCATCATTACTCAAATTACAACTCTGGTCATCACTACTGAAATCTCAACTCTGCTCATCACTACTCAAATTACAACTCTGCTCATCACTACTGAAATTACAACTCTGCTCATCACTACTCAAATTACAACTCTGCTCATCATTACTCAAATTACAACTCTGGTCATCACTACTGAAATCTCAACTCTGCTCATCACTACTGAAATTACAACTCTGCTCATCACTACTGAAATTACAACTCTGCTCATCACTACTGAAATTACAACTCTGGTCATCACTACTCAAATTACAACTCTGCTCATCACTACTAAAATTACAACTCTGCTCATCATTACTCAAATTACAACTCTGGTCATCACTACTCAAATTACAACTCTGCTCATCACTACTCAAATTACAACTCTGCTCATCACTACTCAAATTACAACTCTGCTCATCACTACTCAAATTACAACTCTGCTCGTCACTACTGAAATTACAACTCTGCTCATCACTACTGAAATTACAACTCTGCTCATCACTACACAAATTACAACATCATCAGGCCTGACTTACCACTCGTGTATGTAGTAAGTAATTATTGAGTAGAACTTGTAAGGTAGTGATGAATACTAAGTTAGCTTTTTTCTCTCTCATGAGGTTGTGGCGATATACTGCCATCTGGTGGCGACTAGAAGCAATGGCATAATATGAACTATTACAAATTGATGGTCCTTGAAAATAAATATTAGTGATTGAAAAAGTACTTGAAAGTCCTTGAATTTGACTTGCCACTGTCTGTACGAACCCTGATTTATGGGATAAAAATATACAAGAAAAACGTACATGTATTACAGTGGTGGTTGGTGCCGTTTGAGATGAGGGAGGATGATTTATTTATTTTAACATGGTCTTATTTCTATTACAGCATATTGGATGACTCTCATTCATATTCCATTCACCCAGCTCAATGTAACATCGTTAAGTTTAGGCTACTACATTATACTCTGATTTTCCCTATACCCATCATGAGGTTGCTACAACCTAGCCTGTGAATGAAAGTTTTCAACATAGGTGGAGAGAAATTTGAGTAATCAAGATGACACATTCCGCCTTCAACACTCTTGCCTACATCTAGCTGATCTAGGGTGTAGTCATTAGTCCAACAGTTGCAAACAAGAGTTTCTATTGGACAAATTCAGGTATGTTTATCGGCGTTTCATTTGCTTCCGTTTAAGAAACGTTTTTCAACACAATGAATACACCACTGATCACACGCAAACACAGTTCGCTTTCATAGCAGCCACGTACAAGCAGCTCGTTGTATATATAATTCCTTCTTACATCTTTCCACGCGCTCTTCTCCTCTCAACTTTTCCCTTCGCTTGTGGACTTCAGTGCACAACACATCAGCTGTCTGTGACCAGACCAAAAAAAACCATTCCAAGCTAAACCTTCATATCATGACCGCTAACCGCTACACACAGCATACATTGTTGTACGTCATAGTTGGCTAGAAGTACTTGAACTAACGCTTTAGTAAACCCGCTACAATCATGCAGTACAGTGTACAGTCAGCAGCAAGCAGTTTACACCGGCGAGTCCCGGTGGCAATATATTTATAAAACCAAAAGCTTACCTTGACTTGGAAGAGTTCCTGTGTTGGATAGCAATAACCAGCTAGCTAACATAGCATCCCTCTCTGTTTGAGCCGGGTGTTTGAGTAGGCTAAACTAGCTAGCTGCATTCGATGCTAGCTAAGTAAGTGAAAGTGAAAAAAACATACTACGAAATATGAGTGATCTCTCTCACTCGCTCTCTTGCTTCTCCTTCATTTCGGAAGAAATTAAGTTTGTTCAAAACTGTTCAACTATTGTCTTTCTCTTTGAGTCAACTACTCACCACAATTTATGCACTGCTAACTAGCTGTAGCTTATGCTTTCAGTACTAGATTCATTCTCTGATCCTTTGATTGGGTTGACAATATGTCAGTTCATGCTGCAAGAGCTCTGATAGGTTGGAGGACATCCTCCGGAAGTTGTCATAATTGCTGTGTAAGTCTATGGAAGGGGGTGAGAACCATGAGCCTCCTAGGTTTTGTATTGAAGTCAATGTACCCAGAGGAGGACGGAAGCTAGCTGTCCTCCGGCTACACCATGTTGCTACCCTACAGAGTGCTGTTGAGGCTACTGTAGACCTTCATTGCAAAACAGTGTGTTTTAATCAATTATTTGGTGACGTGATTATATTTAGTATAGTTTTATCTAAAAAGGTTAACTTTTTGAACGTTTCACTATTTACATTTTTATGAAATTCAGTGATGATTGTCCTTCCCTTCCTCCTCTGAGGAACCTCCACTGATTAAATGTTATTTTACACATAACAAATTCAAAGATGCTTCTGCTCCCACACACTGTCGTCTGAATGAGAGACCTAACGCTACCATGATTATCCATGATCATGGAGGCATCCACATCTATTGGATGGGGCTCCCAATTGGTGCAGCAGGCTAAGGCACTGCATCTCAGTGCTACAGACACCCTGGTTCGAATCCAGGCTGTATCACAACCGGCCGTGATTGGGAGTCTCATAGGGCAGCGCACAATTGGCCCAGCATCACCCGGGTTTGGCCGGGGTAGGCCGTCATTGTAAATAAGAACTTGTTCTTAACTGACTTGCCTGCTTAAATAAAGATAAAACATTTATGTATAAGTGTTCAGAAACATATTCTACTCTTATTTACATTAAAAGTGACTCCAAAATTACATAATACATGATTTACCATTAATTTATGAAAATAATCTGAAATACAACCAAAACAAACTACAAATGCATCCAAATAGTTTGTAGAATCACAAGCTTGATGTAGTCACTGTGTGCTAAGAATATGGGACCAAACACTAAACTTTTGCCAAAATGTTATACACTATTGTCATGGCTGTCTGAAGAATGGGACCAAGGCGCAGCGTGTGTATCGTTCCACATTTTATTAAAACTGTGAAACTATCGAAGACATACAAATAAACTCATAAACAAAACAAACCGTGACGAAGAGGTGCAACATACACTTACTCAAAACAATCTCCCACAAAACCTAGTGGGAAAAACAACAACTTAAATATGATCCCCAATTAGAGACAACGATGACCAGGATCACCCCCCCCCCCCAAAAAAAAACATAGAAATACAGAAACTAGAACCCCACATAGAAATACAAAACTAGACAAACCCCCCCCCAACATAGAAAAAAGAAACTAGAACCAGCATAGACATAAAAAAACTAGACAAAACCCCTTGTCACGCCCTGACCTACTCTACCATAGAAAATAAAAGCTTTCTATGGTCAGGATGTGACAAATATAGTGAAATTTGTCCAAATACTTATTAAATTGCATTGATTTCTAAATGGTAAAACAGATACGTATGAAAATACCCAAAGATAAAATGTGACATTCTGTACTGTCAACCTCATATAAAACATTTGATCTCAAATCCCCAAATTCTGGAATATAAAGCCAAATGTAACGTTTTAGCGTCACTGTCCAAATGCACACTGTACGTCAGAGAGTGTACATTATAGTGCAGCAGTAGTCTGGATGCCTGGATTTGAACCAGACCAAAGACGTAATGAAAGAATCAGTAGTTTAACTCTGAACCAGAGTCAGTAGTTTATCTCTGAACCAGACAGAACAGAGTCAGTAGTTTAACTCTGAACCAGACAGAACAGAGTCAGTAGTTTAACTCTGAACCAGACAGAACAGAGTCAGTAGTTTAACTCTGAACCAGACAGAACAGAGTCAGTAGTTTATCTCTGAACCAGACAGAACAGAGTCAGTAGTTTAACTCTGAACCAGACAGAACAGAGTCAGTAGTTTATCTCTGAACCAGACAGAACAGAGTCAGTAGTTTATCTCTGAACCAGACAGAACAGAGTCAGTAGTTTATCTCTGAACCAGACAGAACAGAGTCAGTAGTTTATCTCTGAACCAGACAGAACAGAGTCAGTAGTTTAACTCTGAACCAGACAGAACAGAGTCAGTAGTTTATCTCTGAACCAGACAGAACAGAGTCAGTAGTTTATCTCTGAACCAGACAGAACAGAGTCAGTAGTTTATCTCTGAACCAGACAGAACAGAGTCAGTAGTTTATCTCTGAACCAGACAGAACAGAGTCAGTAGTTTATCTCTGAACCAGACAGAACAGAGTCAGTAGTTTATCTCTGAACCAGACAGAACAGAGTCAGTAGTTTAACTCTGAACCAGACAGAACAGAGTCAGTAGTTTATCTCTGAACCAGACAGAACAGAGTCAGTAGTTTATCTCTGAACCAGACAGAACAGAGTCAGTAGTTTAACTCTGAACCAGACAGAACAGAGTCAGTAGTTTATCTCTGAACCAGACAGAACAGAGTCAGTAGTTTATCTCTGAACCAGACAGAACAGAGTCAGTAGTTTATCTCTGAACCAGACAGAACAGAGTCAGTAGTTTATCTCTGAACCAGACAGAACAGAGTCAGTAGTTTATCTCTGAACCAGACAGAACAGAGTCAGTAGTTTATCTCTGAACCAGACAGAACAGAGTCAGTAGTTTATCTCTGAACCAGACAGAACAGAGTCAGTAGTTTAACTCTGAACCAGACAGAACAGAGTCAGTAGTTTAACTCTGAACCAGACAGAACAGAGTCAGTAGTTTAACTCTGAACCAGACAGAACAGAGTCAGTAGTTTATCTCTGAACCAGACAGAACAGAGTCAGTAGTTTATCTCTGAACCAGACAGAACAGAGTCAGTAGTTTATCTCTGAACCAGACAGAACAGAGTCAGTAGTTTATCTCTGAACCAGACAGAACAGAGTCAGTAGTTTATCTCTGAACCAGACAGAACAGTCAGTAGTTTAACTCTGAACCAGACAGAACAGAGTCAGTAGTTTATCTCTGAACCAGACAGAACAGAGTCAGTAGTTTATCTCTGAACCAGACAGAACAGAGTCAGTAGTTTATCTCTGAACCAGACAGAACAGAGTCAGTAGTTTATCTCTGAACCAGACAGAACAGAGTCAGTAGTTTATCTCTGAACCAGACAGAACCAGAGTCAGTAGTTTATCTCTGAACCAGACAGAACAGAGTCAGTAGTTTATCTCTGAACCAGACAGAACAGAGTCAGTAGTTTATCTCTGAACCAGACAGAACAGAGTCAGTAGTTTATCTCTGAACCAGACAGAACAGAGTCAGTAGTTTATCTCTGAACCAGACAGAACAGAGTCAGTAGTTTATCTCTGAACCAGACAGAACAGAGTCAGTAGTTTAACTCTGAACCAGACAGAACAGAGTCAGTAGTTTATCTCTGAACCAGACAGAACAGAGTCAGTAGTTTATCTCTGAACCAGACAGAACAGAGTCAGTAGTTTATCTCTGAACCAGACAGAACAGAGTCAGTAGTTTATCTCTGAACCAGACAGAACAGAGTCAGTAGTTTATCTCTGAACCAGACAGAACAGAGTCAGTAGTTTATCTCTGAACCAGACAGAACAGAGTCAGTAGTTTATCTCTGAACCAGACAGAACAGAGTCAGTAGTTTAACTCTGAACCAGACAGAACGGAGTCAGTAGTTTATCTCTGAACCAGACAGAACGGAGTCAGTAGTTTATCTCTGAACCAGACAGAACAGAGTCAGTAGTTTATCTCTGAACCAGACAGAACAGAGTCAGTAGTTTATCTCTGAACCAGACAGAACAGAGTCAGTAGTTTATCTCTGAACCAGACAGAATAGAGTCAGTAGTTTATCTCTGAACCAGACAGAACAGAGTCAGTAGTTTAACTCTGAACCAGACAGAACAGAGTCAGTAGTTTATCTCTGAACCAGACAGAACAGAGTCAGTAGTTTATCTCTGAACCAGACAGAACAGAGTCAGTAGTTTATCTCTGAACCAGACAGAACAGAGTCAGTAGTTTATCTCTGAACCAGACAGAACAGAGTCAGTAGTTTATCTCTGAACCAGACAGAACAGAGTCAGTAGTTTAACTCTGAACCAGACAGAACAGAGTCAGTAGTTTATCTCTGAACCAGACAGAACAGAGTCAGTAGTTTATCTCTGAACCAGACAGAACAGAGTCAGTAGTTTATCTCTGAACCAGACAGAACAGAGTCAGTAGTTTAACTCTGAACCAGACAGAACAGAGTCAGTAGTTTATCTCTGAACCAGACAGAACAGAGTCAGTAGTTTAACTCTGAACCAGACAGAACAGAGTCAGTAGTTTATCTCTGAACCAGACAGAACAGAGTCAGTAGTTTATCTCTGAACCAGACAGAACAGAGTCAGTAGTTTATCTCTGAACCAGACAGAACAGAGTCAGTAGTTTAACTCTGAACCAGACAGAACAGAGTCAGTAGTTTAACTCTGAACCAGACAGAACAGAGTCAGTAGTTTATCTCTGAACCAGACAGAACAGAGTCAGTAGTTTATCTCTGAACCAGACAGAACAGAGTCAGCATAACACAGCTTTTGATGTCTTCTCCCCGCTTGTCTCCCCCTCCCCCGTCTCCCCTCCTCTCCCCCTCCCCGTCTCCCCTCCTCTCCCCCTCCCCCGTCCCCCCTCGTCTCCCTCCCTCGTCTCCCCCTCCCCCGTCTCCCCTCGTCTCCCTCTACCCGTCTCCCCTCGTCTCCCTCTCCCCCGTCTCCCCTCGTCTCCCTCTCCTCCCCCTCCCCGTCTCCCCTCGTCTCCCTCTCCCTCGTCTCCCTCTCCCTCTCCCCCGTCTCCCCTCGTCTCCCTCTCCCCTGTCTCCCCTCGTCTCCCTCTCCCCGTCTCCCCTCGTCTCCCTCCCTTGTCTCCCCCTCCCCGTCTCCCCTCGTCTCCCTCTCCCCCGTCTCCCCTCGTTTCCCTCCCCCGTCTCCCCCTCCCCGTCTCCCCTCGTCTCCCTCTCCCCCGTCTCCCCTCGTCTCCGTCTCCCCTCGTCTCCGTCTCCACCTCCCCGTCTCCCCTTGTCTCCCCCGTCTCCCCCCGTCTCCCCTCGTCTCCCTCTCCCCCGTCTCCCCTCTCCCCCGTCTCCCCTCGTCTCCCCCTCCCCTGTCTCCCCTCGTCTCCACCTCCCCGTCTCCCCTCGTCTCCCCCGTCTCCCCTTGTCTCCCCCTCCCCCGTCTCCCCTTGTCTCCCCCCGTCTCCCCTCGTCTCCCTCTCCCCCGTCTCCCCTCTCCCCCGTCTCCCCTCGTCTCCACCTCCCCGTCTCCCCTTGTCTCCCCCGTCTCCCCTCGTCTCCCTCTCCCTCGTCTCCCTCTCCCTCTCCCCCGTCTCCCCTCGTCTCCCTCTCCCCTGTCTCCCCTCGTCTCCCTCTCCCCGTCTCCCCTCGTCTCCCTCCCTTGTCTCCCCCTCCCCGTCTCCCCTCGTCTCC
Source organism: Salmo salar (assembly GCF_965601325.2). Taxonomy (NCBI): domain Eukaryota; kingdom Metazoa; phylum Chordata; class Actinopteri; order Salmoniformes; family Salmonidae; genus Salmo; species Salmo salar. Next base: position 91,156,727 of record NC_138295.1, read on the forward strand.
CTCTCCCCCGTTCCCCTCGTTTCCCTCCCCCGTCTCCCCCTCCCCGTCTCCCCTCGTCTCCCTCTCCCCCGTCTCCCCTCGTCTCCGTCTCCCCTCGTCTCCACCTCCCCGTCTCCCCTTGTCTCCCCCGTCTCCCCCCGTCTCCCCTCGTCTCCCTCTCCCCCGTCTCCCCTCGTCTCCCTCTCCCCCGTCTCCCCTCGTCTCCCTCTCCCCCGTCTCCCCTCGTCTCCCCCTCCCCCGTCTCCCCTCGTCTCCACCTCCCCGTCTCCCCTCGTCTCCCTCTCCCCCTCTACCAAACCAGCTGGATACTAAGCTCTTCCTCAGTTAGCTGTTTGAACTGAGGTTAGAATCTCTCTGGTCAAGGTCTTTTAGTAGTCAGTCAAAACAAAATGCTTTCAAATCTAGTCAATCTACATGCAGCTCCCTGCTGAGCAGAGATGGGATGTGATGGGGTGTTTAAAGGCTTGACGTTAGCTTTGACCTCGACGCTGTTCCTCTAAACCTGTCTGCATTTCATCCCAGTTGTAGGCTTTGCATTTGGATATCTGAGGCACCCATTTCATTTATTATGTCCAGGAAAATCCCCGAAAATGTGAAATGTCAGGCAGAAAAGAATCCAATGTTAATTGTTATCCGTGCTGAGAGGTGCTGTGTCTGGGGACTTAGTTTAATGAGATCAAAGTTATAGAGATGAAAACTGGAGCTGCCAAGCTGTAAAAAGGTATGAAATTCGGGCCAATAATGTAGTTGCTTTTTGAAGTGAAGAATGTTTCTTACGTTGAACTTTTTTTCTGAGCTCAAAGTCAAGACATCTATCAAAGAGAAAGAGTCTAACAAGAAAAATAACTTTCACTGGGGTTTTTTTTCACATGGGAGCATAGATTAGCATTGTGGAGACTGAGTCTTCTTGGGCCTCCCCTCTGAGCCTGGTTCCGCTCTAGTTTGTCCTGGCCACTGTGCTTTTGTTTCTGCTTGCTCTTTAGGGTTTAGGCTGAGGTTACTGTATAAGTGTTATGGTTTAGGCTGAGGTTACTGTATAAGTGTTATGGTTTAGGCTGAGGTTACTGTATAAGTGTTATGGTTTAGGCTGAGGTTACTGTATAAGTGTTATGGTTTAGGCTGAGGTTACTGTATAAGTGTTATGGTTTAGGCTGAGGTTACTGTATAAGTGTTAGGGTTTAGGCTGGGTTACTGTGAAAGGGTTAGGGTTTAGGCTGAGGTTACTGTATAAGTGTTATGGTTTAGGCTGAGGTTACTGTATAAGTGTTAGGGTTTAGGCTGAGGTTACTGTATAAGTGTTATGGTTTAGGCTGAGGTTACTGTATAAGTGTTAGGGTTTAGGCTGAGGTTACTGTATAAGTGTTAGGGTTTAGGCTGAGGTTACTGTATAAGTGTTATGGTTTAGGCTGAGGTTACTGTATAAGTGTTATGGTTTAGGCTGGGTTACTGTGAAAGGGTTAGGGTTTAGGCTGAGGTTACTGTATAAGTGTTATGGTTTAGGCTGAGGTTACTGTATAAGTGTTATGGTTTAGGCTGGGTTACTGTGAAAGGGTTAGGGTTTAGGCTGAGGTTACTGTATAAGTGTTAGGGTTTAGGCTGAGGTTACTGTATAAGTGTTAGGGTTTAGGCTGAGGTTACTGTATAAGTGTTATGGTTTAGGCTGAGGTTACTGTATAAGTGTTATGGTTTAGGCTGGGTTACTGTGAAAGGGTTAGGGTTTAGGCTGAGGTTACTGTATAAGTGTTAGGGTTTAGGCTGAGGTTACTGTATAAGTGTTAGGGTTTAGGCTGAGGTTACTGTATAAGTGTTATGGTTTAGGCTGAGGTTACTGTATAAGTGTTATGGTTTAGGCTGAGGTTACTGTATAAGTGTTAGGGTTTAGGCTGAGGTTACTGTATAAGTGTTAGGGTTTAGGCTGAGGTTACTGTATAAGTGTTAGGGTTTAGGCTGAGGTTACTGTATAAGTGTTATGGTTTAGGCTGAGGTTACTGTATAAGTGTTATGGTTTAGGCTGAGGTTACTGTATAAGTGTTAGGGTTTAGGCTGAGGTTACTGTATAAGTGTTAGGGTTTAGGCTGGGTTACTGTGAAAGGGTTAGGGTTTAGGCTGAGGTTACTGTAAAACTGTTATGGTTTAGGCTGAGGTTACTGTATAAGTGTTATGGTTTAGGCTGAGGTTACTGTATAAGTGTTATGGTTTAGGCTGAGGTTACTGTATAAGTGTTAGGGTTTAGGCTGAGGTTACTGTATAAGTGTTAGGGTTTAGGCTGGGTTACTGTAAAAGGGTTAGGGTTTAGGCTGAGGTTACTGTAAAACTGTTATGGTTTAGGCTGGGTTACTGTAAAAGGGTTAGGGTTTGGGCTGTGTTACTGTAAAAGGGTTAGGGTTTAGGCTGAGGTTACTGTAAAACTGTTATGGTTTAGGCTGGGTTACTGTAAAAGGGTTAGGGTTTGGGCTGTGTTACTGTAAAAGGGTTAGGGTTTAGGCTGAGGTTACTGTAAAACTGTTACGGTTTAGGCTCGGTTACTGTATAAGTGTTAGGGTTAAAAAGGGCTATATAAATAAATGTAATTGATTTATTGATATTGAGTATCCCTTGTCCCCCTGCAGCCCCTGACGTCTCTGTCCCTGGCTGACTCTAAGCTGAAGACAGACCTGACCATTGTGCTGAATGCTCTGGGCAGCAACACCAGTCTGACCAGGGTGGATATCAGTGGGAACGCCATGGGAGACATGGGGGCTAAGATGCTGGCCAAGGCCCTGCAGATCAACAGCAAACTAAGGTGAGGAGAGGACTGTCTCAGACACTCTGATGATGGTTTGGTGAGGAGAGGACTGTCTCATACACCCTGATGATGGTTTGGTGAGGAGAGGACTGTCTCAGACACTCTGATGATGGTTTGGAGAGGAGAGGACTGTCTCAGACACCCTGATGATGGTTTGGTGAGGAGAGGACTGTCTCAGACACTCTGATGATGGTTTGGAGAGGAGAGGACTGTCTCAGACACTCTGATGATGGTTTGGTGAGGAGAGGACTCCCTCACACAGTCTGATGGTGGTTTGGTGAGGAGAGGACTGTCTCAGACACTCTGATGATGGTTTGGAGAGGAGAGGACTGCCTCAGACAGCCTGATGATGGTTTGGTGAGGAGAGGACTGTCTCAGACACTCTGATGATGGTTTGGAGAGGAGAGGACTGTCTCAGACACCCTGATGATGGTTTGGAGAGGAGAGGACTGTCTCAGACACTCTGATGATGGTTTGGAGAGGAGAGGACTGTCTCAGATACGCTGATGATGGTTTGGAGAGGAGAGGACTGTCTCAGACACTCTGATGATGGTTTGGAGAGGAGAGGACTGTCTCAGACACTCTGATGATGGTTTGGTGAGGAGAGGACTCTCTCAGACACTCTGATGATGGTTTGGTGAGGAGAGGACTGTCTCAGACACCCTGATGATGGTTTGGTGAGGAGAGGACTGTCTCAGACACTCTGATGATGGTTTGGTGAGGAGAGGACTGTCTCAGACACTCTGATGATGGTTTGGTGAGGAGAGGACTCTCTCAGACACTCTGATGATGGTTTGGTGAGGAGAGGACTCCCTCACACAGTCTGATGGTGGTTTGGTGAGGAGAGGACTGTCTCAGACACTCTTATGATGGTTTGGAGAGGAGAGGACTGCCTCAGACACTCTGATGATGGTTTGGAGAGGAGAGGACTGTCTCAGACACTCTGATGATGGTTTGGAGAGGAGAGGACTGCCTCAGACACCCTGATGATGGTTTGGTGAGGAGAGAACTGCCTCAGACACTCTGATGATGGTTTGGAGAGGAGAGGACTGTCTCAGACACTCTGATGATGGTTTGGTGAGGAGAGGCCACTCGCCTCGGGGTGGGGGGCGGACGCTCGACACCCTGATGATGGTTTGGTGAGGAGAGGACTGTCTCAGACACTCTGATGATGGTTTGGAGAGGAGAGGACTGTCTCAGACACCCTGATGATGGTTTGGTGAGGAGAGGACTGTCTCAGACACTCTGATGATGGTTTGGAGAGGAGAGGACTGCCTCAGACAGCCTGATGATGGTTTGGTGAGGAGAGGACTGTCTCAGACACTCTGATGATGGTTTGGAGAGGAGAGGACTGTCTCAGACACCCTGATGATGGTTTGGAGAGGAGAGGACTGTCTCAGACACTCTGATGATGGTTTGGAGAGGAGAGGACTGTCTCAGATACGCTGATGATGGTTTGGAGAGGAGAGGACTGTCTCAGACACTCTGATGATGGTTTGGAGAGGAGAGGACTGTCTCAGACACTCTGATGATGGTTTGGTGAGGAGAGGACTCACTCAGACACTCTGATGATGGTTTGGAGAGGAGAGGACTGTCTCAGACACCCTGATGATGGTTTGGTGAGGAGAGGACTGTCTCAGACACTCTGATGATGGTTTAGTGAGGAGAGGACTCTCTCAGATACTCTGATGATGATTTGGTGAGGAGAGGACTGCCTCTAGACACTCTGATGATGGTTTGGTGAGGAGAGGACTCCCTCACACAGTCTGATGGTGGTTTGGTGAGGAGAGGACTGTCTCAGACACTCTTATGATGGTTTGGAGAGGGGAGGACTGCCTCAGACACCCTGATGATGGTTTGGTGAGGAGAGGACTGCCTCAGACACTCTGATGATGGTTTGGAGAGGAGAGGACTGTCTCAGACACTCTGATGATGGTTTGGAGAGGAGAGGACTGCCTGAGACACTCTGATGATGGTTTGGTGAGGAGAGGACTGTCTCAGACACTCTGATGATGGTTTGGAGAGGAGAGGACTGTCTCAGACACTCTGATGATGGTTTGGAGAGGAGAGGAGAGGACTGTCTCAGAGACTCTGATGATGGTTTGGAGAGGAGAGGACTGTCTCAGACACTCTGATGATGGTTTGGAGAGGAGAGGACTGTCTCAGACACCCTGATGCTGGTTTGGAGAGGAGAGGACTCCCTCAGACACCCTGATGATGGTTTGGTGAGGAGAGGACTGTCTCAGACACTTTGATGAGGGTTTGGTGAGGAGAGGACTGCCTCAGACACTCTGATGATGGTTTGGTGAGGAGAGGACTGTCTCAGACACTCTGATAATGGTTTGGAGAGGAGAGGACTGCTCAGACACTCTGATGATGGTTTGGTGAGGAGAGGACTGCCTCAGACACTCTGATGGTTTGGTGAGGAGAGGACTCCCTCACACAGTCTGATGGTGGTTTGGTGAGGAGAGGACTGTCTCAGACACTGTGATGATGGTTTGGAGAGGGGAGGACTGCCTCAGACACTGATGATGGTTTGGTGAGGAGAGGACTGTCTCAGACACTCTGATGATGGTTTGGAGAGGAGAGGACTGTCTCAGACACTCTGATGATGGTTTGGAGAGGAGAGGACTGCCTGAGACACTCTGATGATGGTTTGGTGAGGAGAGGACTGTCTCAGACACTCTGATGATGGTTTGGAGAGGAGAGGACTGTCTCAGACACTCTGATGATGGTTTGGAGAGGAGAGGACTGTCTCAGACACTCTGATGATGGTTTGGAGAGGAGAGGACTGTCGCAGACACTCTGAGGATGGTTTGGAGAGGAGAGGACTGTCTCAGACACTCTGATGATGGTTTGGAGAGGAGAGGACTGTCTCAGACACTGATGATGGTTTGGAGAGGAGAGGACTGTCTCAGATACCCTGATGATGGTTTGGAGAGGAGAGGACTGTCTCAGATACCCTGATGATGGTTTGGTGAGGAGAGGACTGTCTCAGATACTCTGATGATGGTTTGGAGAGGAGAGGACTCTCTCAGATACTCTGATGATGGTTTGGAGAGGAGAGGACTGTAGCAGACACTCTGATGATAGTTTGGTGAGGAGAGGACTGCCTCAGACACCCTGATGATGGTTTGGTGAGGAGAGGACTGTCTCAGACACTCTGATGATGGTTTGGAGAGGAGAGGACTGTCTCAGACCCTCTGATGCTGGTTTGGAGAGGAGAGGACTGCCTCAGACACTCTGATGATGGTTTGGAGAGGAGAGGACTGTCTCAGACACTCTGATGATGGTTTGGTGAGGAGAGGACTCCCTCAGACACTCTGATGATGGTTTGGAGAGGAGAGGACTGTCTCAGACACCCTGATGATGGTTTGGTGAGGAGAGGACTGTCTCAGACACCCTGATGATGGTTTGGAGAGGAGAGGACTGTCAGACACTCTGATGATGGTTTGGAGAGGAGAGGACTGTCTCAGACACCCTGATGATGGTTTGGTGAGGAGAGGACTGTCTCAGACACTCTGATGATGGTTTGGTGAGGAGAGGACTGTCTCAGACACTCTGATGATGGTTTGGAGAGGAGAGGACTGTCTCAGATACCCTGATGATGGTTTGGAGAGGAGAGGACTGTCTCAGACACTCTGATAATGGTTTGAAGAGGAGAGGACTGTCAGACACTCTGATGATGGTTTGGAGATGAGAGGACTGTCTCAGACACTTTGATGATGGTTTGGTGAGGAGAGGACTGTCTCAGATACTCTGATGATGGTTTGGAGAGGAGAGGACTGTAGCAGACACTCTGATGATGGTTTGGAGAGGAGAGGACTGTCTCAGACACTCTGATAATGGTTTGAAGAGGAGAGGACTGTCAGACACTCTGATGATGGTTTGGAGATGAGAGGACTGTCTGACACTTTGATGATGGTTTGGTTAGGAGAGGACTCTCTCAGACACTCTGACGATGGTTTGAATGATGAAATATTTGAGTATTATGAGTAATTGTTTTGAGATGTGCTCTGATGATCCCAGTTTGCTCTCTGAGTGTGTTCTCTCAGTCTTGTCTCTCTGTTAAAGTGTGTTACTGTAGATACCAGACAGTGGGAGCGTTTGATATGTGATTGATAGATTGATTCTCTCAGTCTGTCTCTCTGTTAAAGTGTGTTACTGTAGATACCAGACAGTGGGAGCGTTTGATATGTGATTGATAGATGATTCTCTCAGTCTGTCTCTCTGTTAAAGTGTGTTACTGTAGATACCAGACAGTGGGAGCGTTTGATATGTGATTGATAGATGATTCTCTCAGTCTGTCTCTCTGTTAAAGTGTGTTACTGTAGATACCAGACAGTGGGAGCGTTTGATATGTGATTGATAGATGCTTCTGATCTGTTTCACCAGGACGGTGATCTGGGATAAGAACAACATCAGTCCTCAAGGTCTCCAGGATGTAGCAGCTGCTCTGGAGAAGTGAGTAGCAATGGGATTCTCTGTGTGTGTGTGTGTGTGTGTGTGTGTGTGTGTGTGTGTGTGTGTGTGTGTGTGTGTGTGTGTGTGTGTGTGTGTGTGTGTGTGTGTGTGTGTGTGTGTGTGTGTGTGTGTGTGTGTGTGTGTGTGTGTGTGAACTGTAACAGGGAGGAAGGATGTAGCAGACGTATGAGGATGTCTCAAGAGGGGGAAGGGGATGGAGAGGAGGGAAGGGGGATGGAGAGGAGGGGAAAGGGGATGGAGAGGAGAGGAGGGGAAAGGGGAGAAGGGGATGGAGAGGAGGGGAAAGGGGATGGAGAGGAGAGGAGGGGAAAGGGGAGAAGGGGATGGAGAGGAGAGGGAGAAGGGGATGGAGAGGAGGGGAGAAGGGGATGGAGAGGAGGGGAGAAGGGGATGGAGAGGAGAGGGAGAAGGGGATGGAGAGGAGAGGGAGAAGGGGATGGAGAGGAGGGGAAAGGGAAGAAGGGGATGTAGGGAGAGGAGGGCATGGCATGGAAGAGGAGGGAAGAGGAGAGGAGAGGAGAGGAGAGGAGGGAAGAGGAGAGCCTCTGGAAAGAGATGGATCTTCTGGGTGGGGAGATACTGTGGTGGAGGCAGAAACACAACCAGAGGACCAATGGAGATCTAGCTAGTACTGTAGTGAATATGACCAGAAACACAACCAGAGGACCAATGGAGATCTAGCTAGTACTGTAGTGAATATGACCAGAAACACAACCAGAGGACCAATGGAGATCTAGCTAGTACTGTAGTGAATATGACCAGAAACACGACCAGAGGACATATTTCTTATTTTAACCAGGTAAGTCAGTTGAGAACAAATTCTTATTTACAATGACGGCCTACCAGGGAACAGTGGGTTAACTGCCTTGTTCAGGGCAGAATGACAGATTTTTACCTTGTCAGCTCGGGGATTCGATCAAGCAACCTTTCGGTTACTGTCCCAACGCTCTAACCACTAGTCTACCTGCCGCCCCATGGATCAGGTAGCCTACTGTGGTGAATTATTATGACCAGAATCCTAATGATGATACAGCAGGCTGCTGTGGTGAGGAAAGAAAACAGTGAGGTTATTGTGTATCTCTCTGCTCTGCTTGGGTCTGGGCCTGCTGTTCATCCCTGGCAGCACAGACAGGGTGGAGAGAGAGAGCGAGAGAGAGAGAGAGGTTAGCAGAGAGAGAGAGGTAGAGGAGAGGGCTGAGGAAGAGAGAGGGTGGGGGAGAGGAGAGAGAAGAGGGGTGGGGGAGAGGAGAGGAGAGGAGAGAGAAGAGGGGTGGGAGAGAGGAGAGAGAAGAGGGGTGGGGTGAGGAGAGAGAGAAGAGAGAGGGTGGGGGAGAGGAAAAATAGAGAAGAGAGAGGGTGGGGGAGAGAGAAGAGAGAGGGTGGGGGAGAGAGAGAAGAGGGTGGGGGAGAGGAGAGGGGTGGGGTGGGGGAGAGGAGAGGAGAGAGAAGAGGGGTGGGGAGAGGAGAGAGAGAAGAGAAGAGGGGTGGGGAGAGGAAAAATAGAGAAGAGAGAGGGTGGGGGAGAGAGAGAAGAGAGAGGGTGGGGGAGAGAGAGAAGAGGGTGGGGGAGAGGAGAGAGAAGAGGGGTGGGGTGAGGAGAGAGAGAAGAGAGAGGGTGGGGGAGAGAGAGAAGAGGGTGGGGGAGAGGAGAGAGAAGAGGGGTGGGGTGAGGAGAGAGAGAAGAGAGAGGGTGGGGGAGAGGAAAAATAGAGAAGAGAGAAGGGGGTGGGGGAGAGGAGAGAGAAGGGGGTGGGGGAGAGGAGAGAGAAGAGGGGTGAGGAGAGAGAGAAGAGAGAGGGTGGGAGAGAGAGAAGAGAGAGGGTGGGGGAGAGAGAAGAGAGAGGGTGGGGGAGAGAGAAGAGAGAGGGTGGGGGAGAGAGAAGAGAGAGGGTGGGGGGAGAGGAGTAGAGAGAGAGGGGGTGGGGAGAGGAGAGAGAAGAGGGGTGAGGAGAGAGAGAAGAGAGAGGGTGGGGGAGAGGAAAAATAGAGAAGAGAGAGGGTGGGGGAGAGAGAGAAGAGGGGTGGGGGAGAGGAGAGAGAGGGTTGGGGAATCGGGAGAGAGAGAGAGAGACTGAGAAATATAGAGACAGAGAGAGAGAGAGAGAGAGAGAGGGGAGGAATGGCAGACAAGCACCAGACAGGGTACCATGTGATTGGCTGTCTATGAATTTAGAGCTGAATGATATTAGAATCCACTCAGTCATGAGTGTCTGGCCAATTTCTTTGTTTCATCCTCATTTAAATAGAATCTACATTCTGTAATTGCTGCATAACAATAAGCGGTGGCTGGCTGGACGCTTACCTAGCGCCCTGTGATGAATCTGGGAGGCTGGTGATTTGTAATTTCCTTTGTGATGAGGATGGATGTGGACCCTGTGGTACACATGGTGGAGAGGAGGGGGGAGAGAGAAGGGGAGAGATGGGAAGAGAGAGGGGAGAGGGAGAGAGAACGTCACATACATATGGTAGAGAGGAGGGGGGAGAGAGAAGGGGAGAGATGGGAAGAGAGAGGGGAGAGGGAGAGAGAACGTCACATACATATGGTAGAGAGGAGGGGGGAGAGAGAAGGGGAGAGATGGGAAGACAGAGGGAGAGAGACCGTCACATACACATGGTGGAGAGGAGGGGGGAGAGACTGTCACATACACATGGTGGAGAGGAGGGGGGGAGAGAGAGGGAGAGGGGGAGAGACCGTCACATACACATGGTGGAGAGGGAGAGGGAGAGAGACCGTCACATACACATGGTGGAGAGGAGGGGGGAGAGAGGGGGGGAGAGAGGGGGAGAGACGTCACATACACATGGTGGAGAGGAGGGGGGAGAGAGAAGGGGAGAGATGGGAAGACAGAGGGAGAGAGACCGTCACATACACATGGTGGAGAGGAGGGGGGAGAGACTGTCACATACACATGGTGGAGAGGAGGGGGGAGAGAGAGGGAGAGGGGGAGAGACCGTCACATACACATGGTGGAGAGGGAGAGGGAGAGAGACCGTCACATACACATGGTGGAGAGGAGGGGGGAGAGAGGGGGGGAGAGAGGGGGAGAGACGTCACATACACATGGTGGAGAGGAGGGGGGAGAGAGGGGGAGAGACGTCACATACACATGGTGGAGAGGAGGGGGAGAGAGGGGGGAGAGAGCGTCACATACACATGGTGGAGAGGAGGGGGGAGAGAGGGGGGAGAGAGCGTCACATACACATGGTGGAGAGGAGGGGGGAGAGAGGGGGAGAGACGTCACATACACATGGTGGAGAGGAGGGGGGAGAGAGAGGAGGAGAGAGAGCGTCACATACACATGGTGGAGAGGAGGGGGGAGAGAGGGGGAGAGACGTCACATACACATGGTGGAGAGGAGGGGGGAGAGAGGGGGAGAGACGTCACATACACATGGTGGAGAGGAGGGGGGAGAGAGAGGGGGAGAGAGCGTCACATACACATGGTGGAGAGGAGGGGAGAGAGAGGGGGGAGAGACGTCACATACACATGGTGGAGAGGAGGGG